>NC_053500.1:5392039-5609539 GCF_905171775.1 Rana temporaria | reverse complement strand
CTCGAACTGCAGGGCAGGCCCGGACCCTGCGAGCGGCTTTGGCGTTGAACTTGTTACTTAATAACCGCGGCGGATAAACTTAGACAATTTCCTAGAACTGCGGCGTCTCGTCTTCCCGGCCTTGTTGCTAGGAAAGGGACAAACGCAGATGGCCGCTCAGGATTTCGCCTTAGGTCAGCACAATTCTTCCCTAAAAGAAGTGTTCACAGAACTGTAACATATACTGTAGAGGCTTCAATGTATTTATATATAGCAGATAGAATAGACATTGTATCTTTTCACCATTTTTTTTTAATTTAATATATAATATTGAATTTATGTTTTGTTTTATATATTTAATTTATTATATTTATTTTATTTAATATATATTTTTTAAATATTTAATTAATATTTTTTATAATGTTTAATTGATATTAGATTTTTAATATATCATTTTAGAAAAGTTTTGATTTTTATTTCAATTACCTTTTTAGTTTTTCATTTATTATATATTATATACATATACCCCGCGCCAAAATTTAAAAGAGGGGGGGGGACGATAGAACCCCCCGACCCTACCAGGCCACATGCTCTAAACATGGGGAAGATGTCCCCATGTTGATGAGGACAAGGGCCTCATCCCCACAACCCTTGCCCAGTGGTTGTGGGGGTCTGCGGGCAGGGAGGGCTTATCGGTATCTGGAAGCCCGCTTTAACACTGGCGACCCCCAGATCCCGCCCCCCCCCCTATGTGAATTGGTAACGGGTACATTGTTTCACAAAAAAGTGTGAAAAAATTTAAAAACCAAGGTACACAAGTCCTTTATTAAAAAAAAAAAAAAAAAAGAATTCCAACGATGTAATCAAATCTCGATCTCCAGCGATGATACGAAGAAAAAAAAAAAAACACGATCCTGCCTCCATGGGAGGCAGCTGACAAATGACACTCTCCAGCTAAGGGCGGGGCCACCTGTCACATGCACGGGTGACCCCGCCCCCCTCTGACGCAACGGGGAAACACCGGGGTTACCCAGTGACATGTATGGGTGACCCCGCCCCCCTCTGACGCAACAGGAAACCCGGGTTGTGTCAGAGGGGGGCAGGGTCACCCACGCCATTTTTATTTTTTTGGGCTCAGGGTTTCCCTTCAAAGACCTGAAGGGTCTGGTCTGGATTTTGGGGGGCCCCCCACGCCATTTTTTTTTAAACCTGGGAAGGGTTCAGCTCCTTGAAGATGTGAAGTGGGATAAATGGTTTTGTGAATGTAGAATACACCCAATGATGTCTAAAGCTATCAGTGATGGAAGTCCAGCTTGGTGCTCCTCCCCTCCCCGCCACACGTTGGGCCTTTTGGTTCCTGGACAGCCCGGAGGTTGGACGTCCATGATGTGAGTCTTCCAGTTGGGTCGTTATTTTAGGTCCATACATGTCATAGAGCCCTAATTATCGTATCAATTTTTACAATTGTGAGAACTAAAGTTGGCTCTTCTCTGTTTTTTTTCCCGGCAGGTCTTTTCCTCGCTCTGCGCCTTCCGCTGCCAACTACAGCTGGAATCGTGCCTCCAACCAATTCTTCGGCCTCAACCTGAATAATCCCGGTCAAAATGTCTCTCCTGGCGGCTTTGAATCTGGACCTGGAGATGTCCATGGTGCCAGTTAGCGCTCTGCACTGGCGGGCAGATCTCCTTAAGATCCCTGCTCATGGAAATCACTATGAACACCTATCAGTGCCCATGGAGGACGGGGTGAATGTGCACGGGGCCGAGGGAGGATGCCTGGCAGGTGAGGTGCCTCTGAATTAAACCCCCCGCTCCAAGGGGGACCCTTTAACGTACAGCTTGCCTACTATATCTAAGTGGTGGAAAAATCTTAAAGAAAGGCCATTGCTGACCTTTGCAGGCTGCCTGGTTCTCAATAGACGTGCACTGTCGAAAAAAATTCATTCAGCTTTTTTCAGAAATCCGAAAATTCGCGAAATGCGAAAATTCAGAAAGTCGAAAATTCAGAAATTTAGAATTTCCGAAGTTTTGAATTTCCAAAATTTTGAATTACCGAAATCACAGAATTTTGGAAATTTTACATTTTCGAAATTTTCGAAAATTCGGAATTCAGAAATGTTTTCATTCAGAATTTTCGAATTTTCAAAATTTCGAATTTACCAAATGTCAAATTTACGAAATTTTGAAATGTAAAAATTTCGAAAATTCTGAAATTTTAAAATTCTGAGATTTCGGAATTAACGAATTTGTCAAAATTTGTTTAAAAACAAATTCGAAACTAAACTACCGTATTTATCGCGGTATAAAGCGCGCCTGCTTATACCGCGCACCAGTAAAATTTCCCCCAATCCTGTGGGAAAAAAGTTTTTTTGTACTTACAGTTTTGGTGTCTTGCGCGGCGGCCTTGTCGGGTCCGGCGTCCGTCTGCGGCTTCGGGTGTCCTTTTCGTCGGGTCCGGCGTCCTTCTGCGGCAACCTCGCGTCCTCCCCGCTCATTTCCTGTGCCGAGTTTGAATACTGCGCCGACATATACCGAGCGCAGTACACTCGTGTATCGTCGGACAGGCTCGGCAACTCTCGCGCTGACGTCCTGTACGCTCAGGACGTCAGCGCGAGAGGCGCCGCGACTGCCCGAAGATACACGAGTGTACTGCGCTCGGTATATGCCAGCGCAGTATTCAAACTCGTGGCGGGAAAGCGGGTATCGGCGTATACCGCGCACCCACGATTTTGCCCTGATTTTCAGGGCAAAATAGTGCGCGGTATACGCCGATAAATACGGTAATTGCACATGTCTAGTTCTCATGATGATCCTCTGGGTTTCGATCCAAAACAGTGGCCAGATAAGGTCTTCTCTCTCAGGCTTTCCTCATCTGTAGGCCTCTTCTTGAGGACTCGGGAAGTACTAAAGCCAGAAGATGAGCATAACGGCCAGGGAGCTTGTATTTTTGAGGGGAAAAAAAGGTCCGCAATAGCGCCCTCTATATTGCAGAGAGGACAGGTCCACTTTAAACTGTAAGAGAGCTTCCAAGGCCAACAAGTTCAGGGTAGCAACCTGCCATCCTGGTCCTTCATTTTCCTGCCTAGTGTCACTGGCCTTACCAAAGCATGCAGGATGGAATTATTAACAGGGGCGGACTGACCATATGTAGGACCTAAAACATTCTGTTGTGAGAAGGCTCTACTTTGCCTTTCACTTGTCCTATAAAACAGCCAGGGCTGTCTTAATGCATGGGCACCCCTGGGCAGTGCCCCATAATAATCTTGAATTATATCATACTTCCCAGCTGTCACAGATTTGCCAGGACAGTCATGCTTTTTACTAAGCTGTCCCAGGATGTGTCCTAGAATCTCTCTTGTGCCCTCCTGACTCCTCCCCCTGTACTCTGCCCTTCTGCACCCCCCTTTCTGTGCCTTTTTTGATTAATCTTTGATTTATGGCATGTTTTATTACTGTTTAAAATACATTTTAAAGTATTAATAAATATATGTTTAATTCTACCAACTATTTATACCTTAATTCTTGGAAGTAGATGTAAATCGGGGCAGGCTGGTAGGGGCCCTAGTGCATTACTTTGGGGCAGGCTAGTAGGGGCCCCAGTTCTTTATTTTGAGGCAGGCTGGTAGGGGCCCTAGTGCTTTACTTTGGGGTGGGCTGGTAGGGGACCTAGTGCTTTACCTTGGGGTGGGCTGGTAGGGGCCTCAGTGCTTTACCTTGGGGCAGGCAAGTAGGGGCCCCAGTTCTTTATTTTGAGGCAGGCTGGTAGGGGCCCTAGTGCTTTACTTTGGGGTGGGCTGGTAGGGGACCTAGTGCTTTACCTTGAGGTGGGCTGGTAGGGACCTTAGTGCTTTACCCGTGGGGTGGGCTGGTAGGGGTCCTAGTGCTTTACCTTGGGGTGGGCTGGTAGGGGCCCCAGTGCTTTACCTTGGGGTGGGGCTGGTAGGGGCCCCGGTGCTTTACCTTGGGGTGGGCTGGTAGGGGCCCTGGTGCTTTACCTTGGGGTGGGCTGGTAGGGGCCCCAGTGCTTTACCTTGGGGTGGGCTGGTAGGGGCCCCAGTGCTTTACCTTGGGGTGGGCTGGTAGGGGCCCCAGTGCTTTACCTTTAGGTGGGCTGGTAGGGGCCCCAGTGCTTTACCTTGGGGTGGGCTGGTAGGGGCCCCAGTGCTTTACCTTGGGGTGGGCTGGTAGGGGTCCCAGTGCTTTACCTTGGGGTGGGCTGGTAGGCGCCCCAGTGCTTTAACTTGGGGTGGACTGGTAGGGGCCCCAGTGCTTTACTTTGGGACAGGCTGGTATGGGCCCCAGTGCTTTACTTTGGGGTGGGCTGGTAGGGGCCCCAGTGCTTTACTTTGGGGTGGGCCGGTAGGGGCCCCAGTGCTTTACTTTGGGGTGGGCTGGTAGGGGCCTCAGTGCATTACTTTGGGAAAGGCTGGTAGGGGTCATTTTAAAGTACTAATAAATATATGTTTAATTCTATCAACTATTTATACCTTAATTATTGGGAGTAGATGTATAAATTGGGGCAGGCTGGTATGGGCCCTAGTGCTTTACTTTGGGGTGGTCTGGTAGGGGCCTCAGTGCATTACTTTGGGATGGCTGGTAGGGGCCCCAGTGCATTACTTTGCCCAGAGGCCCATAATGCTGATAAGATGGCCCTGAAAACAGCCCAACTTGATTATCTATGGTTTGACCAACAGTACCTCTAGAATGGCCAAAAAAACTGTGTTGTATTTATGAAAATCCATAAAGACCAATAACTAGTACATTTAGGATGTCCATGCTGGACTGGTCAAATTTTCTTCTTAGTTGGGCAACATACTTAGTTCTCCATTTCTTTTCTTTTCAGGGGATGGATTCACGGATTGGATGACGGAAAGGGTGGACTTTTCATGTTATCTGCCAATGATGGCGGATCCATCCATGCCAGGGCCTTCTGCCCCAGACCTGGAGATCATGGCCACCCTCCTGAAGAAGGAGCTGGAGCAGATGGAAGATTACTTCCTGGAGGAGAGTCTCTCCCCAGGGCTTCCGATGCCACCTGATCAAGTAGCTCCAAGCACACCCCCTTCTCATGAAGTCCACTTCCTCTTTCCAACGCCCGACCAGCAGCTGTGTGGGAGAGGAGTAGAGTTCCCTGCGTACATTACGGAAATATCAGCACCTGCCCCCGTGGCACTGAACAACCTAGATTCGGGATGCCTCGAGCTCATGAATCTATACACAGATGTTCCAAGTGATTTCCCAAGAGAAGAAGAAGAGCAGGATTTTATGGTGATCCACGACACCAATGACCCGCCAGCACAACAAACCAAACGACTAAACAGGCCTACCCCGTATGACCACCCTGCCACAGCCAGCACCAGCTCCTCAGTCTCACACCAACCAAGAGGCGACCGCAAACAGAAGAAGAGAGACCAGAACAAGACGGCGGCGCTGCGCTACCGCCAGCGCAAGCGTGCCGAATACGACGCACTGGATGAAGAATGTCAGGGCTTAGAAGTCCGAAACAGGGAGCTGAAAGAAAAGTCCGACTCCATCGAAAGAGAGATCCAGTACGTGAAGGACCTTCTCATTGAGGTCTACAAGGCCAGAAGTCAAAGGCTCCGCAACAATTAGAACGTTTTGTACACTGAAAAGCATAAAAACTTTGGACTAGTGACCACTTTCTAGAGCAGCCTATCCGGCATTGTAAAGTAAGGCATTAGTTTGGGTCCCTAAAAAAATCTAACACGTATCTATGCCTTATACTCCGAGACTAGCTGCAAAGCATGAATATCGAAAGGTTCCATGGTTCTAATCATCCAATGCCTCTCTTGGTCCAGAAATGTCATGGTTTCCAAGGTTGAAAAGCCCTTCCTGGTCCAGAAGTTCCATGGTTCTAAAATTTCAATGTCCCTTCTGGTTCAGAGGTTCCAGATTCCAAGGTTCCAACACCCCTTCTCGTCCAGAGAGTCCAAGGTTATAAGCTTTCAGTGCTTTTCTTGGCTCAGAGGTCCCATGGTTCTAAGGTTCCTACAGCCCCTGGTCCAGAGGTTCCATGGTCCTAAGGCTCAAAAACCCCCTCTGGTCCAGAGGGTCCATGGTTATAAGCTTTCAAGGCCTTGCTTGGCCCAGAGGTTCCATAGTTCTGAGGTTCAAATGCCCTTTCTGGTGCAGAGGTTCTAGGATTCTAAGGTTCCTTCAGTCCCTGATCCAAAGCTTCCACAGTTCTAAGGTTCCAATATCCCTTCTGGTCCAGAGATTCCATGGTTATAAGCTTTCTGTGCTTTTTTTGGCCCAGAAGTTCCATGGTTATAAGGTTTAAATGTCCCTCCTGGTTCAGAAGTGCTAGGGTTCCCACCCCCCCTCCCCCGGTCCAGAGATTCCACGGTCCTAAGGCTCCAATACCCCTTCTGGTCTAGAGATTGCATAGTTATAGGCTTTCTGTGCCTTCCTTGGCCCAGAGGTTCCATGGTTCCAATGCCCTTTCTGGTCCAGAAGTTCTAATGTTCCTACAGCCCCCGGTCTAGGAGGTTCCACGGTCCTAAGTCTCCAATATCCCTTCTGGTCAAGAGGGTCCATGGTTATAAGCTTTCTGTGCTTTTTTTGGCCCAGAGGTTCCATGGTTCTAAGGTTTCAATGCCCCTTCTGGTCCAGAGATTGCATAGTTATAAGCTTTCTGTGCTTTACTTGGCACAGATTTTCCATGGTTCTAAGGTTTCAATGCCCCTTCAGGTCCAGAGGTTCTAAGGTTCCCACACACCCCCGGTCCAGAGGTTTCATGGTCCCATGGCATCAATACCCCAGTGCAGACGTTCCATGGTTATAAGCTTCCAGTGCCTTTTTTGATAAAAAAAAAAAAAAGTTTCATGGTTCAAATGCCCCTCCTGGTCCAGATGTTTCATGGTTGTAAGGTTCCAAGGTTCCTCCACCAACACCACTCTTGGACAGGCCAATTACTGCAGCTCTCCCTTTTACCAAAGCATTGGGGATAGAATATAACTTTCTATGCATGCATTTTCTCAAACACAGATCTTTTTAGAGACCCAACTGATATTTTACCAAGACAAAAAAATAAATACAATACAAACCGGCATAGGCAAAGTCTTCAGAATCTTGCAGACCTCTGACTTTTTTTTTCGAATGTGATGTAGTGAGGTGTTTATGTTACGTTTTTACCAAATAGTTGTAGCTTTTTGGAGTGGATAAATAAAAAGGTGTACCAAGTTCTGTCTCTGGGAAAGCCTTTTACCCTCAACGTGTTCTTTATCATTTTTTATTGGGAGAAGAAGGAAACGCAAGGTTGCCGACACACAAAAAGGTCTCCAGAGTATGAGAAACTTACAAATTGTGGGGGAGCCACTTTGTAAGCTATAGGCAGTAACAAAAAGCCCAAAAAGGCTTCCCTCAAAAGATGGTAGACGACTTCATGGTAAGTTCACACCAAATTGAAAAATTTTAGGTTCTGTTCTCAAAATCTTGAAAATAAATTTTGAAGGCCAACATTCGTCCATTTTCATTTCATTCGTTTTTTTTTAGCTTTTTTCTGAAAATCGGAATTCAGAATTTCGGAAATTTGAAATTTTAAAGATTCGGAAGTTTGAAAATTCAAAAATTCGGAAATTCCAAAATTTTCAGATTTTGGAATATTCGCATTTACGAAACTTCAAATTTCAACATTTTCGGAAGTTCGTAATTTCGGAAATTTAAAAATTTGGATGTTTCAGAATTATACAATTTGTCAAAATTCGTTAAAAAACGAATTCGGTACTAAACGAATTGCACATGTCTAATTGGTACCATACAATGTGCCACCAAACAGTAGACCTCTTAATTTTATCCCACCCCTAACTTTGTAAAATGGATTTGCCCCGCTGACCGGCTACCTCGATGACTTTCTTCAGACTGACCACTTGATGGCATAAATGGCTTTCCTGGTCGTTAAACTTTTTGGACTGTGGGATTTTTGGGCAACCTATCAGGGATTTATTTTTATGTTTTTATCGTTCAAATATTCTAGGTGTGATTAGGAGGGATGTGGGTATTATGTTATATCTATAAAATAAAAATACAATGTTGCAATTATGAGCACTAATAAATACTAAATGTTGCACAAAAGTTGCTTCTTTTTGCATTCTAAGCCAACAAAACACAACAGATTTCAGCAGTCGGAGCGATCAATACACATTATAAGTATAAACACGGGACACCGTCACACAATAGCAGGAGCCCCCAGTAGCAGACTATCCGTCTCCCACATTGCACAGAGGCCAATGTGATCAGCTCTTTCAATTAAGATGTATAGTTCAGAATCAAATAAACCAAGGATAGTCTTTGTATATTTCCTGGAAGATATTGTGGATAAATATTACTGTCCCATTTGAAGTAATCTAAAGTCTCAGGGCCAGATTCTCAGTCGAGATACGACCGCGTATCTCTGCGTTGCGCCGTCATATCTATGCGCCTGATTCTTAGAATCAGTTACGCATAGATATCAGTTAGATCCGACAGGCGTAAGTCTCTTACGCCGTCGGATCGTAACTGCATATTTACGCTGGCCGCTAGGTGGCGTTTCGGTCGAATTCCGCGTTGAGTATGCAAATTAGCTAGATACGCGAATTCCCGAACGTACGCCAGTTCGACGCAGTAAAGTTACGCCGTTTACGTTAGGCTTTTCCCGGCGTATAGTTACCCCTGCTATATGGTGGCGTAAGTGCGGCGTAACAATGTTAAGTATGGCCGTCGTTCCCGCGTCGAAATTTGAAAAAGTTACGTCGTTTGCGTAAGTCGTCTGTGAATGGGGCTGGACGTCATTTACGTTCACGTCGAAACCAATGACGTCCTTGCGGCGTACTTTGGAGCAATGCACACTGGGAAATTCCACGGACGGCACATGCGCCGTTCGGGAAAAACGTCAATCACGTCGGGTCACACAACATTTACATAAAACACGCCCCCCTGTTCCAAATTTGAATTAGGCTGGCTTACGCCGGACGATTTATGCTACGCCGCCGCAACTTACGGAGCAAGTGCTTTGAGAATACAGCACTTGCCCGTCTAAGTTGCGGAGGCGTAACGTAAATCAGGTACGTTACGCCCGCACAAAGATACGCGATCGGACGTGAATCTGGCCCTCAATGTCCATTAGTAGCTGTCCTTCATTTTATCGGTCACTCTGTGGCCCTAATAGACACAGGGTTACTTATACATAAGAGGGGCCTGGGGAGCTGAAACAAGGGTTTCCCCAACCTCAACAAGGGATTCTGGGTTCCACGGGCCCCCCACCCAAAGCGACTCCCGTCACAAATAGATGCGTAGGGGAAACCATAGAACCTAACTTCCTGGGAAGGCACATGTACCACGGTCAACATGAGGGGGTCCCAATCCAGGGGTTAAGGAGGAGAAATTAGGAAAAGTAGGAATACCCCAAAAACCAAAAATGGGTGAAGGAAGCCGGATATTTTATCAATGAGATCTCCCTCAAAGTCCACAAAAGTGGCCAGCGGGTGACTCAGGCCACCAGGCTCAACCTACAACTAAAATACCACCGTTGGGTGGAGTGGTCCTTTCAGGTGATAAGCCCCGTACACACGATCGAGTTTCTCGGCAGAATTCAGCCAGAAACTCGATCGGAGCCGTATTCTGCCGAGAAACCCGGTCGTGTGTACACTTTTGGCCGAGGAAGCCGACGAGGATCTCGTCGGGCCAAATAGAGAACATGTTCTCTATTTCCTCGTTGTTCAATGGGAAATTTCGGCTCGCCGAGATCCTTGGCGGCTTCACAAGGAACTCGACGAGCAAAACGATGTGTTTTGCCCGTCGAGTTTCTCGGACGTGTGTACGGGGCCTTGGAGGTAGAACCTCTGTCAGGTTGGTTTTGCTGCTTTGTCCATTCCTTTCACTTTCTGTCTTGGACACACAAGAGGAATTACAAGGAATGCTCCACAAAGTGACGGGAAGCCTCCTATTTCATAACCGTCATGAGAACAAGTGTTTCCATTGGGGGATTCCCTACCTCCTTCTGGTGACAGTTTGGATTTTCCATCACTTTCTAGCCTGGTGACATTAGTTTTCAACAATATAGACAGCTTTGAAAAAAAATAATACTATTGGTTGTATCCCATATCAGCTCTATCTAGGCTTAAAAGGAAACTCTTTTTCTAATTTATCACATGTAAACAAAATTGTTAGACCTAATCGAGTTTACGGGACCTGGACAGGAGAACCAATGGAGTTTACAGGAACAGACAGGAGACTCGTGTTACAGGAACAAAGACATGGGACCCAATCCAGTATATGGGAGCAAAGATGAGAGACTCAACTTAGTATTAGGGAACAAAGACATGAGACCCAATATAGTAGCACAATTTTGAGTATAGTCTCATATAAGACTCAATGATAATGTAGCAAAAAAGTGCCACCGTCCAAATTGAATATAAAACTGTTGAACCAAGTGAACCCATGGTGGCAGTTGTTGATGCTGCCTAAACCAATATGTGGTTACCTGGGGGGGGGGGGGGGTTGATTGGACTGTCTCGGTACTGATAATATTGACACATATAGTATCATAAAAAATATTTATTACATATAAAATTATACAACATTCTAAAAAACACAAGCCAAACCCCACCCAGGAACAACAAATTATTACAATATAGAGTACAGGAACTAAGACATGAGACACAAAGACCTGAGTCCCAATCTAGCAGACAGAAAAAAAAACAAAAAACATAAGGCCCAATAGCCAGGAACAAAGACCCGAGACCCAAACTAGTATACGGCAACAAAGACCAGAAGATCCAATATGATCTAGTTTATGATAACAAAGACCGAGACCCAAGCTAGTATACAGGAACAAAAACCCGAGACCCAATCTAGTCTATGGGAATAAAGACCCGAGACCCAAACTAGTATACGGCAACAAAGACCAGAAGACCCAATATTATCTAGTATATGATAACAAAGACCGAGACCCAAGCTAGTATACAGGAACAAGGACCCAAGACCCAACCTAGTATACAGGAACAAAAACCGAGACCAAATCTAGTCTATGGAAATAAAGACCCGAGACCCAAACTAGTATACGGCAACAAAGACCAGAAGACCCAATATGATCTAGTATATGATAACAAAGACCGAGACCCAAGCTAGTATACAGGAACAAGGACCCAAGACCCAACCTAGTATACAGGAACAAAGACCCGAGACCCAATCTAGTCTATGGGAACAAAGACCTGAGACCCAATCTAGTCTATGGGAACAAAGACCCGAGACCCAACCTAGTATACAGGAACAAAGACCTGAGACCCAATCTAGTATACGGAAACAAAGACCCCATGGCTCAATCTAGAATATAAGGACAAAGACCCAAGACCCAATCTAGTACATGGAAACAAAGACCTGAGACCCAACCTAGTATACAGGAACAAAGACCCGAGACCCAACCTAGTATACAGGAACAAAGACCTGAGACCCAATCTAGTCTATGGGAACAAAGACCTGAGACCCAATCTAGTCTATGGGAACAAAGACCCCATGGCTCAATCTAGAATATAAGGACAAAGACCCAAGACCCAATCTAGTACATGGAAATAAAGACCCGAGACCCAATCTAGTATACAGGAACAAAGGCCCGAGACCCAATCTAGTATATAGGAACAAAGACCAGAGACCCAATGTAGTATATGAGAACAAAGACCCGAGACCCAATCTAGTACATAGGAACCAGAAATGCAAGACCCAAAGACCCCATGGCTCAATCTAATACAGGGGGACAAAGACCCGAGACCCAATGTAGTATATGGGAACCAGAGACCCAAGACCCAATCTAGTATATAGGAACCAGAAATGCGAGACCCAATCTAGTACAAAGACCCCATGGCTCAATCTAATACAGGGGGACAAAGACCTGAGGCCCAGTCTAGTATATGGGGACAAAGACCCAAGGCCCAGTCTAGTATACAGGAACAAAGACACGGGACCAGACAATGCCACACACAAGTTTAGAAGCAGCTCGGCACATTATCCTGTAGAGCTCTAGCGAAGATATGAATACAATGTCGGTGACCGCACACCAATCCTCCATAATGCAAACATTTGTTTATCCAATTTACTAGCGGAAGCGCGTTTTCCTGCCGCCGGCGTATAATTAGCATTGATAAGATAGGTCCATTTATGATGTGGAAAAGCTTTCCTGCTCGAGCGGCTGTGGCAACTCCAGACAAATATTTCACAGAGTCACACAGGCCAACACACACAATGGATGGTAACAGATCGATCGTAGAATCGTTCGCCCATCAATGTAGAACTCCCACTCAACTCCCGTTTTCTCATCAATACAGCAGACAGTCGATTTAGAAGATATCCATGGTTTTCTCACAAATATGTTTTTTGTACGATTTCCGGCCATTTAGGTTGATTGATTATTCATCAAAGGAAACACGTCAAGATAAATATTTTTTAAAATATTGAAAGTTTCAATAAATCTTCAGTATAATACAAAACCCACCCACTAGGAGCACATCATCTTCCCATTGCCGGCCTTAGAGCCAGATACCCAAAACCCCATAAATGCTGGTAGGAACCTACCACAGCAGGTGTACAGACTCAGCACAGGGATGGTGGGAACCCCTCATAATGGGCACAGCGGGTGTACAGACCCGGGAACTCAGCACAGGGATGGTGGGAACCCCTCATAATGGGCACAGCGGGTGTACAGACCCAGGAACTCAGCACAGGGATGGTGGGAACCCCTCATAATGGGCACAGCGGGTGTACAAACCCGTGAACTCAGCACAGGGATGGTGGGAACCCCTCATAATGGGCACAGCGGGTGTACAGACCCGGGAACTCAGCACAGGGATGGTGGGAACCCCTCATAATGGGCACAGCGGGTGTACAGACCCGGGAACTCAGCACAGGGATGGTGGGAACCCCTCATAATGGGCACAGCAGGTGTACAGACCCGGGAACTCAGCACAGGGATGGTGGGAACCCCTCATAATGGGCACAGCGGGTGTACAGACCCGGGAACTCAGCACAGGGATGGTGGGAACCCCTCATAATGGGCACAGCAGGTGTACAGACCCGGGAACTCAGCACAGGGATGGTGGGAACCCCTCATAATGGGCACAGCGGGTGTACAGACCCGGGAACTCAGCACAGGGATGGTGGGAACAACCCTTATAATGGGCACAGCGGGTGTACAGACCCGGGAACTCAGCACAGGGATGGTGGGAACCTCTCATAATGGGCACAGCAGGTGTACAGACCCGGGAACTCAGCACAGGGATGGTGGGAACTCCTCATAATGGGCACAGCGGGTGTACAGACCCGGGAACTCACCACAGGGATGGTGGGAACCCCTCATAATGGGCACAGCAGGTGTACAGACCCGGGAACTCAGCACAGGGATGGTGGGAACCCCTCATAATGGGCACAGCGGGTGTACAGACCCGGGAACTCAGCACAGGGATGGTGGGAACCCCTCATAATGGGCACAGCGGGTGTACAGACCCGGGAACTAAGCACAGGGATGGTGGGAACCCCTCATAATGGGCACAGCAGGTGTACAGACCCGGGAACTCAGCACAGGGATGGTGGGAACCCCTCATAATGGGCACAGCGGGTGTACAGACCAAAGAACTCAGCACAGGGATGGTGGGAACCCCTCATAATGGGCACAGCGGGTGTACAGACTCGGGAACTCAGCACAGGGATGGTGGGAACCCCTCATAATGGGCACAGCGGGTGTACAGACCCGGGAACTCAGCACAGGGATGGTGGGAACCCCTCATAATGGGCACAGCGGGTGTACAGACCCGGGAACTCAGCACAGGGATGGTGGGAACCCCTCATAATGGGCACAGCAGGTGTACAGACCCGGGAACTCAGCACATGGATGGTGGGAACCCCTCATAATGGGCACAGCGGGTGTACAGACCCGGGAACTCAGCACATGTTGTATTTGTCAGACGTTTCACCTTTCTACTGTTATAATAAATTATGCATTTTTTTTATCACATTCTGAAAGTCATCATTTGCATAGACACGCCCCCTTTATCTTTTTATAATAATGCTTGGCTGTGGCACACAATAGGCCACTTGTTCCTATACTGAATATTTGGGGGGGACATCGTTCAATGGGGGGGGGGGGTACATAGACGATAAACCAAATTTAGATACACATTGGCATATAAATGTCCACCAAAATGCTCCAAGACTTCTCTAGCAGGGTATGGCGTGGTGGTTGTTTTGCTCTGACATTCTATAGATATAGTGAGGTGTAATTACAAGGGGGGGGGGGGGTCCTCGGGGACCACACATAATTGGCTGGCAGTTTATAGAGCTCGCACCTCCTCTGGGACGACTCTGGATTCTACAAAACAGGAAAACACACACCGCAAAAAAAACAACAACGGCGCCAACAAAGGGCAAGTCAGCAATGGTCGGTCACCATACAGAACTACTTCTCCCTGTGATGTCATAGTGCAGGGGGGCAACCGAGGGTCAAAGATCTGTCCAGTGGCGGCTGGTGCTCAAAGTTTTTTTGGGGGGGTGCAAAAAAACATCAATTGCAGCCACTGTGCCCCATCAATTGCCGCTACTGTGCCCACCAATTGCTGCCAGTGTGCCCACCAATTGCAGCCACTGTGCCCATCAAATGCAGCCACCACTGTGCCAAACTCAGCTACTGTGCCCAGCAATTGCCGCTACTGTGCCCCATCAATTGCTGCCACTGTGCCCCATCAATTGCCGACACTGTGCCCCATCAATTGCCGCTACTGTGCCCCATCAATTGCCGCCACTGTGCCCATCAAACGCAGATACTGTGCCCCATCAATTGCTGACACTGTGCCCATTAATTGCTGCCAGTGTGCCTATCAACTGCCACTACTGTGCCCATCCACTGCTGTGCCCATCCACTGCCACTACTGTGCCCATCCACTGCTGTGCCCATCCACTGCCACTGCTGTGCCCATCCACTGCCCGCCCGGCACTTACCTTGTCTCGGTGGGGCATCTGGTCACGGCAATGTCCTCCATACGCCTCAATCTCTTCTCCAATCCTCTCTTCCCGTCCTCTGTTATGATTGGACGCCTGATAGGCAGCGTCCAATCACAGCGCCTGATGTTTCAGCCAATCAGGTGACCGGTAACGGACCAGAGCATCCTGATTGGCTGAGAGGCGAGTCAGTGTTAGGAAAGTGATTCATTTGCTTTCCTAACACACAGCTGAGTGAACAGCGAGCACCCAGCATGGCGCCCGCTGTGCATCTTTTTGGATGCCTATTAGAGCCTACGGCTCCAATCAGGCGCTTTCAAAAAATACCCCGCCGCTGTAATTCAGGTGTCCGGCGCCTGACAAGGGGCTGGACACCTGAATAGGGGGGGGGGGGGCGGCAGTGGCGACTATAGATTCATGCAATGCATGAATCTATCTATGGTGATAGAGGGGTGGCAGGAGAGAGGGGGGCGGCGCTCCTGTGCCCTTTATGGACGCACCGCCACTGGATCTGTCCCATAATTCTCTGGCACCAGGAGCATTGGGTGCCGTGTGGTCAAATGACTCCCCTACTAGAGGAAAACATCATAGGTTTCCCAGAATACTCTAGTGCCAGCTACATGGAGCCGGCACCGTGTGGTCACATGACTCCCCTGCGGGAGGGCGCTGCAAAACCATCATATGTTTCCCATAATCCTCAGGTACCAGGAACAGGGAGCCGGGGATGTGTAGTCACATGACGACATTGCTAGACCATCACACACATTACCAAAAGTATTGGGACGCCTGCCTTTAGGCTCGGTTTCCACTTGTACGACTTATCATGCAACTTGGGACTGCAAAGCCGCATGACGAGTCATACCCCCAATGATTTCCAATGAGTGCCGTTCATATCTGTGCCACTTCAAAAGTAGTGCTTGTTTCCAGTCACATCAAAATCTAAAGACCCCCCCCCCCCATACACACTCTGGAGAGATTCATCCTCTCTCATCGTCCTGGTGATCACCATTGACGGCAAATCCAAACTGTTACCAGAACACGAGATGACAGGAAATCCTTCAATGGAGACACCTGTTCCAGATCCAAATGTCAGAGATGGGAATTGCCTTTTTTTTTTTTCTTCGAAGGAGAGATTTCCTCTCACTTCCTGTTACATCTCTGGGACAGGAAGTGAAGGGAAATCTCCCCAATGGATAATAAATAAAATAAACTGGACAGGGGGGGGGGGGGGTTAACCCTTTCCTACTCAATCAAAACTAAAAAGGTTTTTGGCTTAATTCATCATTTAATTAGTAGCAAAAGACTGAAAAATAATTCAAAAATTATGCAAACTGGACAGGGAATTAAAAAAAAAAATGCAACAAAAAAGTCGGTAAAAAAAAAAAAAAAAAATGTACACAGGGAAGAAGTATTTTGTAAACACACTGGGGTAGATTCAGATAGATCAGCGGATCCGCGTAATCTATCTTATTTACGATCTGCCAGCGCAAGTTTTTGAGGCAAGTGCTGTATTCAGAAAGGACTTGCCTCTAAAGTTGCGCCGGCGGATCGTAAATACCCTGTCCGGAATTCAAATTCCGCGGCTAGAGGGAGTTTACTATTTAAATCAGGCGCATCCCCACGCCGATCGCACTGCGCATGCGCCGCCGGCTAAATTTCCTAGCGTGCATTGCTCCAAATGACGTTGCTAGGACGTCATTGGTTTCGACGTGTACGTAAATTACGTCCATCTGTATTCGCGACCGACTTACGCAAACGACGTAAAAAATTCAAAATTCAACCCGGGAACAACGGCCATACTTAACATAGGATACGCCGCATATAGCAGGGGTAACTATACGCCGGAAAAAGCCGAACGCAAACGGCGTAAAAAAAAAAGCGACGGGCGGTGTTCATTTCTGAATCGGCGGATCTCCTCATTTGCATATTCGTTGCGTATACAAACGGACGCGCCACCTAGCGGCCAGCGGGAGATTGCAGCCTAAGATCCGTCGGTGTAAGACACTTACACCTGTCAGATCTTAGGGAGATCTATGCGGAACCTGATTCTATGAATCAGTCGCATAGAACCGACCGTCGGAACTCAGAGATACGACGGCGTATGAGGAGATTCGCCGTCGTATCTCTATCTGAATCTGCCCCACTATTGCTGCATTTATACAAAACTATATTATATATTTATACACACATATTTATATACACTATTTTATATATTATTATACTCACTATTTTATATATTATATATTTATACACACACTATATATTTATATACACTATTTTATATGTTATTATACACACTATTTTATATATTATATCATTTATACACACAAGATTGAACATCTTTAACATTAAACAAGCAACAACAACAAAAAAACACACCAAAAATCTGCATTTCCTGCCCAACCAATCACAGATTGCACAGATTTATTACAATGTAACCTCCTGGAGACAAAGTAACAATACAAGCTTTACTACAGACACACCATGGCCAGAGAAATGTGCAAACTTCACTCCACACAACAGCAGCAGCACACAATGCGAGTTGCTGTAAAAGCTGCATATATATAAAAAGAAAAGGTGAATGAAGCTCAGAGGAGAGCTGAAAATAGAAATCTATAAAAACTCACCTTTCATCATCATCATGGGACCAACAACACCTGTGCTGACATCTCACCCCTTCCATGCTGCTCCCCCTCACCCTATTCTCTGCAGCACAGCGCCACCTGCTGGCCGGAGTGTGAGAACACAAGACAAGGCTCCTTGCAGTAGGGGGTTGGGAATAAAAGTATACATAAAATATATTTATTATTTAAAACAAGTCATTAATATTATATTAAGTACAGTATAATTCAAGTATATATAGTTACATATATATATATACTAGCAGGAGCTCACAACTCCACACCCTCACTCGGCCATGCGCAAGCCACACCCCCCATATATATATATATATTTTTTTTTAATTACAATACAATATACTAGAATTACATTATAATATATATAACTCTTTTGAATTTTGTATATATATATATTATAATGTAATTATAGAATATTGTATTGTAATTCAAATATATATATATAACATTCAATATAAATTACTTGTTTTATATATTAAATATATTTTATGTATACTATTATGTGTGTATATATACATATATATTGTATTATAATTCAAATATATATATACAGTATGTGTGTGTATGAATGAGTGTTAGTGACCTTAGAGTGTAAGCTCATTGAGGGTGGGGACTGATGTGAATGTACAATATATATGTAAAGCACTGCGTAAATTGACGACGCTATATACGTACCTGAAATAAATAAAATATAATATATATATATTTGAATTACAATACAATATACTAGAATTACATTATAATATATATAACTCTTTTGAATTTTGTATATATATATTTGAATTACGATACAATATAATATAATTATAATATAATATACAATATATACTGTATATATACAAAATTCAGTTATATATATTATAATGTAATTCTAGTATATTGTATTGTAATTCAAATATATATATATATATATATATATATATATATTTTTTTTTTTTTAAATTTATTTCAGGTACGTATATAGCGTTGTCAATTTATGCAGTGCTTTACATATATATTGTACATTCACATCAGTCCCCACCCTCAAGGAGCTTACACTCTAAGGCAGGGCCGGGACAAGGGGTGGGCAGGAGGAACGGCTGCCCCTGGTGCAATGGTTTATTGCAGGTATGGGGAGCACCCTAAACCTAACTCTAAGGCCGTGTACAGACGACCAAACATGTACCGTTTTCACCGTACATGTCTGGCCGGGGATTTCTGTACGATGGCTGTACTAACCATCGTACAGAAATCCGCGCGTAAACACTACGCGGGGCGTGTCCGCGGCGTCGCCGCGACGATGACGCGGCGACGTGGGCGGGCCTGCCAGTTAAATGCTTCCACGCATGCGTCAAAGTCATTCGACGCATGCGAGGGATGGCGGGCGCTCGGACATGTACGGTAGGTCTGTACTGACGACCGTACATGTCCGAGCGGGCAGGATTCCAGCGGACTGTTTTAAAACACGTCCAGGAATATTTGTCTGCTGGGAAAAGGCCCGGCGGGCAAATGTTTGCTGGAATCCTGTCCGCTCGGGCCTACACACGACCAAACATGTATGCTGACACTGGTCCGCGGACCAGTTTCAGCAGACATGTTTGGTTGTGTGTACGGGGCCTAAGTGAAAGGGGGGGGGGGCGCAGTTTGGCATCTTTGCCCTGGGCACTGGATGACATTGTCCCAGCACTGCTCTAAGGTCACTAACACTCATTCATACACACACATACTGTATATATACAGGTCCATTTTTGGGACCATTGTCATTTTCACAGCAAAAAAAGCATTAAAAATGCACTTACTGTGAAAATGACAATTGCAGTTTGGGAGTTAACCACAAGGGGGCGCTGAAGGGGTTAAGTGTGACCTCATCTGTGTTTCTAACTGTAGGGGGGTGTGGCTGTAGGTGTGACGTCATTGATTGTGTTTCCCGATATCAGGGAACACACGATCGATGACGGCGCCACAGTGAAGAACGGGGAAGCTGTGTTTACACACAAACCTCTCCTCGTTCTTCAGCTCCGGGGACCGATCGCGGGACTCCAGTGACAATCGGGTCCGCGGGTCCCGCGGCCGCGGAGCTTCGGACCGGGTCGCGGGCATGACCCGTAACCCACGGCTGGGCACTTAAAGAGAACGTACGGGTACGTACATGTGCCCAGCCGTGCCATTCTGCCGACGTATATGTGCAGGAGGCGGTCCTTAAGTGGTTAAAGAAGAATTGTATAAAAAACAAGATTGATTAAACCCTTTTTTTTTACCACTACTATTCCTTTATATTGGCTTTTGGAATTTACAAATGCAGCAATTTAGAAATCAGATGAAAGGTTTAGCACTGGGAAACACTTTTTGATAGATAAAAAGTGCATTTTATATACAACTCTATAGATCAGACCAAAATGAGGGACAAATGAGGGGATAGAGGGACGGAGGGACATTGCTCCAAATCAGGGACAGTCCCTTGAAATCAGGGACAGTTTGGAGGTATGCAGATGGGGCAAATTGGGATTAAGCCCTGAGGGTGGTGAGCATAGACGGTGTTAAAGGATATGGGGCCATTTATGTATACTTGTATTCCCAATTCTTGGCCTGTCCTGTGTTATCACACTCTGACCAGCAGGTGGCGCTGTCCTCCTTCTGTATATATCAGGGATATGCAATTAGCGGACCTCCAGCTGTTGCAGAACTACAAGTCCCATGAGGCCATAGCAAGACTGGCAGACACGAGCATGACAACCCAGAGGCATGATGGGACTTGTAGTTTTGCAACAGCTGGAGGTCCACTAATTGCATATCCCTGATATATATATATATATATATATACACATCTTCATGCCTTTACTTTGAATTACGGTGTAGTAAACCTGACCGGTAAACATCAATGACTATTCTAGGAATATTGCAACCTCAGGTACTTTTTTTTAGACAGATTCAGCAGGCTTTTCACAGGGTTTATGGATGAGATTGCAGCTGCTGGTCACACACTTCTTAACCGCCAAGCTGGGTTCTGTATGGGAGCTTCCTGTAATAAAGACCACTCGTTTATACTGTAAAAAAAAAAATAAAGACCACTCGCTGCTGCTCCCTGTCCTTGTGCTGGGTGACTGGCCTTGTCTCCGCCCCCTCCTGTCATTTTCTGCAGGCAGCCTGTAGTGGGTGGAGCCTGCTGGGCCCCTCCCACAGCTCTGCTCTCTCTCGCCTTGTGCAGGGTGACTGGTCTTGTCTCCACCCCCTCCTGTAGTTTTCTGCAGGCAGCCTGTAGTGGGCGGAGCCTGCTGGGCCCCTCCCACAGCTCTGCTCTCTCTCGCCTTGTGCAGGGTGACTGGCCTTGTCTCCGCCCCCTCCTGTCATTTTCTGCAGGCAGCCTGTAGTGGCTGGAGCCTGCTGGGCCCCTCCCACAGCTCTGCTCTCTCTCGCCTTGTGCAGGGTGACTGGTCTTGTCTCCACCCCCTCCTGTAGTTTTCTGCAGGCAGCCCGTAGTGGGCGGAGCCTGCTGGGCCCCTCCCACAGCTCTGCTCTCTCTCGCCTTGTGCAGGGTGACTGGTCTTGTCTCCACCCCCTCCTGTAGTTTTCTGCAGGCAGCCCGTAGTGGGCGGAGCCTGCTGGGCCCCTCCCACAGCTCTGCTCTCTCTCGCCTTGTGCAGGGTGACTGGTCTTGTCTCCGCCCCCTCCTGTTGTTTTCTGCAGGCAGTCTGTAGTGGGTGGAGCCTGCTGGGCCCCTCCCACAGCTCTGCTCTTTGCACAGGCATATGTACAGCATAGTGATGATTTTACAGCTACTTTTGCAAAGTAATATCTGGGTCTGTAAAGGCAATTGGTGCTCACAGAAATAGATTTTTTATCCTTTGTGGCTATTAAGGAATATGTTTAAATAACATTTTCTGTGTGTATAGTTCAGCTTTAGGCACCCCCAACATCTGACAGGTCACCCACGATCACTGAGACTGCCCCCTACCCCAAAGCACCTTGTCCCCATTTGATGGGTCAAAATGTAAAACAAAAAAACAGCGTATGGGTTCACTCCAAAAACCATACCAGACCCTTATCCGAGAATGCAGCCTGGCAGAAAACCTCCAGGAACCATACCAGGCCACATGCCCTCAACATAGGCCTCTTCCACACAACCCTGGGCTGTGGTTGTGGGGGTCTGCAGGCAGGGGGCTTATCAGAATCTGGAAGCCCCCTTTAACAATTGTCAAAAACTGTCTGTGTTTTGATTTTTTTTTTACATTTTGGTAAATGAGTAGGGGTAGAATGGACCCTATACCCATTCACATGGGGGGGGGGGCAGGATGTGGGGACCCTTGTTAAAGGTGGCTTCCAGATTGCGATAACTCTCCTGCCCGCAGACCCCCACAACCACCGGTCAGGGTTGTGGGGAAGAGGCCATGTGGCCTGGTATGGTTCCCGGAGGTTTTCTGCCAAGCAGCATTCTCGGATAAGGGTCTGGTATGGTTTCTGGGATGGACCCCACGCCGTTTGTTTACTTCCTCTTTAACCCTTAGTGAATTGACCCCAAAATGTTCTATTCTTTGCACTGTGTAGGGTCCTTGTGTAGAGCACATAAAGAACTGGCAGACTTCTCATTCAGAATGACACCAAGTATGACACCAAGTATGACACCAAGTTTTTCCATTACATTTTATTTTATTTACAGCCCTTTTAAAGGTCATTCAAGTTTTCAGGGGGCGGGATTATTGCATACAGATACGTACAGTACTATCAGAATGGCTTACGGTGCAGTGCTGGTTGCTGGATCCATAGTCTATAGAAGTAATGCTGCATCAGCAGTTTATTGTACCTTCAGTAAAGAGGACCTGTAGACTTTTTTTTTTAAGACCTATATGTTCTATGCGTAGCCTCTAAAGTTTTGTACTGATCCCCCCATCCTACTACAGTCTCTAATGACATGAAAGGCCCATAATGCTCCTGCTAGTCAGATAACAGTAAGCCTAAGCTACCTAGTCTGCAGGGGATACATTTGGCATGGACAATAATGATCAAGCAGGCTGCTTTATAACACTGCCCCCAAGGAAACAATACTGACCAAGCAGGCTGGTCTAGAGATCTGCCTTCAAGGAGACAATAATGATCAATAATGATAATGATCAAGCAGCAGTCTATAGCTTTACCCCCGAGGAAATGATACTGATCAAGCAGGCTGATCTAGAGCTCTGCCCTCGAGGAAACAATAATGATCAAGCAGGCTGATCTAGAGCTCTGCCCTTGAGGAAACAATAATGATCAAGCAGGCTGATCTAGAGCTCTGCCCTTAAGGAAACAATAATGATCAAGCAGGTTGATCTAGAACTCTGCCCTCGAGGAAACAATAATGATCAAGCAGGCTGATCTAGAGCTTCGCCCTCGAGGAAACAATAATGATCAAGCAGGCTGATCTAGAGCTTCGCCCTCGAGGAAACAATAATGATCAAGCAGGCTGATCTAGAGCTTCGCCCTCGAGGAAACAATAATGATCAAGCAGGCTGATCTAGAGCTCTGCCTTTAAGGAAACAACGATACAGCAGGCTGAGTTAGAGCTCTGCCCTTGAGGAAACAATAATGATCAAGCAGGCTGATCTAGAGCTCTGCCCTCAAGGAAACAACAATACAGCAGGCTGAGCTAGAGCTCTGCCCTCGAGGAAACAATAATGATCAAGCAGGCCGATCTAGAGCTCTGCCCTCGAGGAAACAATAATGATCAAGCAGGCTGATCTAGAGCTCTGCCCTTGAGGAAACAATACTGATAAAGCAGGCGGATCTAGAGCTATGCCCTCAAGGAAATAATAATGATCAAGCAGGCTGATCTAGAGCTCTTCCACCGAGGAAACAATAGTGATCACGCAGCCAGTCTATAGCTTTACCCCCCGAGGAAACAATAATGATAAAGCAGGCTGGTCTAAAGCTCTGCCCTCGAGGAAACAATAATGATCAAGCAGGATAGCCTATAGTTTTTCGCCTGAGGAAACAATGATGATGACGAAGGCTGGTCTATAGCTTTACCCCCGAGGAAACAATAACAATCAAGCAGGCTGATCTACAGCTCTGCCTTTGAGGAAACAATAATGATCAAGCAGGCCGGTCTAGAGCTCTGCCCCAAGAAAATAATAATGATCAAGCAAGCTGATCTAGAGCTCTGCCCTCGAGGAAACAATAATGATCAAGCAGGTTAGCCTATAGTTCTTCCCCTGAGGAAACAATAATGATCAAGCAGGCTCGTCTATAGCTTTAACCCAGTGGAAACAATTATGATCAATCAGGCTGGTCTATAGATCTGCCCTCAAGGAAACAATAATGATCAAGCAGCCAGTCTATAGATTTACCCCTGAGGAAACAATTATGATCAAGCAGGCTGATCCAGAGCTCTGCCCCCAAGGAAACAATTATGATCAAGCAGGTTGATCTAAAGCTCTACCCTCGAGGTAACAATAATAATCAAGCAGGCTGATCTATAGCTTTACTCCAGAGGAAACAATAATGATCAAGCAGGTTGATCTAGAGCTTTGCCCTCGAGGAAACAATAATGATAAATCTATATCCTATATAAATCTATAGCTCCCACCCCAAGGATATTTGGCCAGGCATTGAACTCAGAGACTTATTGAGGACATGCAGGCATATTTGCCAGATCTGGTTGTCTTTCTCTTTTGTCTTTAGGCACCAGGGTGCTTCAGTAATAATGGAATTTGGTTAAGCAAACATGTACCCTGTTCTTTTATGTGAAATGTAGATTATTATTATAATGATAGCTCCTCTTTAAAGTTGACCTGTCACTAGATCACACGCTATAAATGTCTATAAGCGAGTGACTGGAGGCATTACAAGATCCTGGTGCATGTCTTACCAAACCCTTCCTCTGCAGGTCCCTGGGCTGGGGGTTCCTGGGAAAAAATACTGAGCAGATACAGGGTGGGTGGAGGATGCAAATACTGTTCTACTAGTTGCAATCTCATCTAAAAGCTCTCCAAGATAGAATGAGGCCCTAGGCAGGGAGTGGGGCCCATCAACATTGATTACTCCATTTGTATTGTTTGTACCAGTCTTTATCAACCTTTTTACCCCAGAGGAACCCTTGAAATAATTTTCAGCTCTGGGGGAACCCCTGCTTAAACCAATTTATTGGTGGTCATTAGGAAAAATTCTACTTGCATTGGTGTCATGCAGCTGGTTTGTTGACCCCAAAAACCATCAAATGGAAGGTCAGTCAGCTCCAGCTCAAGGAACCCCTAGCAACCTCTGGAGGAATCCTGGATGACAATGGCTGATCAGTACTGACACGAGCTGCCCACTAGTCCATCCTTCCCTTGGGAAGTGACCAATTGCAAAAGCACCCTGGTTTAGTGTAGAAGCATG
The DNA here is from genome assembly GCF_905171775.1 of Rana temporaria. Lineage (NCBI taxonomy): Eukaryota > Metazoa > Chordata > Amphibia > Anura > Ranidae > Rana > Rana temporaria. Next base: position 5,584,620 of record NC_053500.1, on the reverse strand, counting down.
AAGATCATAGCTGGGCCCCCTGGACATTTGACTAGCTCTAGGCTCCTGCCTGAGGGTGATCTGGCTCTGGCTCTGTTGACTCCAAAAACTATACAGGTACCATCATATGGGAGGTCAGTCAGCTACAGCTTAAGGAACCCCTAGCAACCTATTGAGGAACCCTAAGGTTCCACAAAACCCTGGTTGACAATGGCTGGTCTGTACTGACACCAGCTGACTACAAGTCCATCTTCCCTTGTGAAGTGACTAATGGTTTAGTGCAGAAGCCTTGGCTCCTGTTGGAGGATGATCTGGCTCCGATTACCCCTGGCTCTGTCTCTGTTGACCTAAAAAACTATACAGACCCCATAATATGGGAGGTTAGTCGGCTACAGCTCAAGGAACTTCTAGCAACCTATGGAGAAACCCTAGGGTTCCACAGAACCCTGGTTGACAATGGCTGGTCTGTACCCCTGGCTCTGTCTCTGTTGACCCCAAAAGTTATACAGACACCATCATATGAGAGGTTAGTCACCTACAACTCAAGTGACCCCCTAGCAACCTCTGGAGGAACCCTGGATGAAAAGGACTGGTCTGTACTGACACATGATGCCTACAAGTCCATCTCCTCTTGTGAAGTGATTATGAAGGTCATAACTGGGCCCCCTGGACAATCAGCTGGCCCTTGGCTCCTGCCTGAGGATGATCTGGCTCTGCTTACAAAACTATACAGACACCATCATTTGAGAGGTCAGTCACCTACAACTCAAGGGACCCCCTAGCAACCTCTTGAGGAACCCTGGTTGAAAAGTGACACACGCTGCCTACATCTTCTCTTGTGAAGTGACCATGAAGATCATAGCTGGGCCCCCTGGACATCTGGCCGACCCTTGGCTCCTGCCTGAGGATGATTTAGCTCTGTTCACTTCAAAAACTATACAGACACCTTAATTTGAGAAGTCAGTCAGATACAACTCAAGGGACCCCTAGAGACCTCCTGAAAAGGCCTGTTCCGTACTGATACACGCTGCCTTGTAAAGTGACCATGAAGGTCATAGCTGGGCCCCCAGGACATCCAACTGGCCCTTGGCTCCTGTATGAGGATGATCTGGCTCTTATATCTATGTTTTATTGGACCCAAGAAGTTTCAGTAAAAATGTGTTGAGCTATGATACGCCCCAATCCTCAATAGGAATAATCCACAAATGAAAGTGCACAAACTATGAGTGCATACGTTGGTAGGAAACGTCAGTGCTTATGTACCTTCTGCCGGCTCACCTCTGTGTACACACCCCGACAGGTTCGATGGCAGGGTGAGGTTCTAAACCAACGATGGGATCCACCAAAATAAACATAAAGCTGCAGAGGGCAGGGACGTGGAATGCAGCAGCTGTAGAACGTCAAGGCTTCGTGTGGTCTGTGCTTGGAGAACCTTACTGAATATTTACTCTACAAAAATACATCTAAAGGAATATTCTACATCTAAAAAACAAAACACGGCGTGCTACAACGAGCCCCTTCGTACCTATGCTACATAGCAGCCAATGGACGTTGTTTACAATCAGGGACTCTGCAGGCCTGTGAGTATGGAGGCAGAGGGGCCCTTACCTAGATAGGTAGCTACCCACAGTGTAGAGAACGTGTTTTGATCGTGGACATACCAACTTTATTTTAGCACCACACCCCTGAATTGAATAGATGGACAAGGGAGATATTTGGGGATTTTTTTTAGGTGAAAGAAAGATATCAAATATTTTATTTAAAAATCAATTATTTTTTATTTTGAGAAATATAAAAAATACTGTACAAGTCCCAGGGAGTTGTAGTTTCCTCTGCGCTGCTCTGTTTTCCACCCACCGGGAGCTTGAGCGTGGACTACAACTCCTGGAATGCAACAGCTAGTGGTCGGCCCGACTTCCAAGACCAGAATAAAAAATAAAATGGCAGTGGGCATTTTGAACATAAGTTAGGGCGGCCTGGGAGGCAATTGTCACCCTGCCCCCCGGCCCAGCCCTCCCCTGCATATCCCAGAGGCTCCAGCAGCTCTGGTCCCACTATTCCCCCCTGTGGCCGCTGGTCACATATGGTCTCTTTGGCGCAGATAGCCGTCTAGAAAGCGTGGGGCGACATTTGGATCTATTTTAGGCGATACAGAAGGCTTGTACTTCAAAACTGGACAGCTTCCCCTGAAGAAGCCTGACATATGGGCGAAACATGTTGGGAAAGCCATCTTACAGTGCTGTCCACCTAATACTGTGATATACTGTACTTGCCAACTGTTTTATTCTTAATGCGTTTTTTTTTTTTTGTTTCTTTTATTGCACCTAAAAAATCCCCAAATATCTCCCTTGTTCATCTAGCTACCCACCGGTAAAAATACAATCATCTCATGTAAGGTTATTATTTTACCGGGATCGGGTCTGTAAAAGAAATGACCCTACAAGAGTGTTGGGTGCCAAAGGCCGTGTGTGCTGGTGGAACCCCCCGGCCTGCGTGATGTACAAGACAGACCTGCCGAAATTCCCAGCTTGTCTGCCTAATAAATATACAGTGTGTGAATTATTACATATTTAAAGATGAATGTTAGGAAGATAAATAATAATAATAAAAAAAAAACATCAAATCATACAGTGCAAATACCTCAATTCGACTTGCTATCAGCCTTTTTTATTCGCTGTACAGCAGAGCTCAGACTGGGGAGAGGTAGGACTGGGAGCCAATGAACTGGTCTGCCCATGCGCATGTGCCAAAAAAAAAAAAAACAACAATAACCTGCTGATAGGAGGAGAGAACAAAGTGACAGAGGAGTGTATTAATCTGCTGCTTCTCCTTTCACTGTCCAGTCACAGACCGGGAAAGGGGGCTGTATTATTATTTTAAGTGCGGCAGAGAAAAAGAAATGAATAGAAATCAGGTCTTCTGCCTTAGGTTGTGTGGCAGAGCAGTGTGATCTCGGGGCTGGATGGACAGAACTACAAAACCTCCCCTATATGTATTATATCTGTTGTTCAGCTTTAAATATTGCATTTACACAACGTGTCTGAGGTGCCCACACATTAAGGTTCCTGACCGTATTTAAAGAGCCGATCGGCTCAGAAAGGACCTGGAAGATCTGAAAACATATAAATAAGTAAAAAAAAACAAAAAGAAAAAACGAAGTCCGCCCGAAAAGCGATCTTCCTGGTAGAGAGTCAAAGGAGGTATGAGCATCTCAGGAGGTTCACCACGTCCCCGGACAGTATTCCGATCATTTTATATTATAGAGGGTGCAATAAGGAGGAATGGAGATGGTTAGGTGGGCGGGAACAGGGTCAGTGATCCTGCCTCTGAGGTTCCCAGCTCATATTAGAAGGTCGACTCCTCAAATCAGGCTCCACCTACAAATCGGGGAATGTATTATCTCTTTGAGAAACCCTTTTTTTTTCCTTCTCGGAGAAGCAGATGGACTTGTGCAATGATTGCGGTGATGTCTGATGTGGAGGCATTGGATATCTCTTGCCGACGTCTGATGTGGAGGCATTGGATATCTCTTGCCGATGTCTGATATGGAGGCATTGGATATCTCTTGCCGATGTCTGATATGAAGGCATTGGATATCTCTTGCCGATGTCTGATATGGCGGCATTGGATATCTCTTGCCGATGTCTGATGTGGAGGCATTGGATATCTCTTGCCGATATCTGATACCAAAGTATTGATGTGGATGTCCGATATGGAGGCAATGGATATCTCTTGCCGATGTCTGATATGGATGCATTGGATATCTCTTGCCGATGTCTGATATGGAGGCAATGGATATCTCTTGCCGATGTTTGATGTGAAGGCATTGGATATCTCTTGCCAATGTCTGATATGGCGGCATTGGATATCTCTTGCCGATGTCTGATATGAAGGCATTGGATATCTCTTGCCGATGTTTGATGTGGAGGCATTTGGATATCTCTTGCCGATGTCTGATATGAAGGCATTGGGTAACTCTTGCCGATGTTTGATGTGGAGGCATTGGATATCTCTTGCCGATGTCTGATATAAAGGCATTGGATATCTCTTGCCGATGTCTGATATGGCGGCATTGGATATCTCTTGCCGATGTCTGATGTGGAGGCATTAGATATCGCTTGCCGATGTCTGATATGGAGGCATTGGATATCTCTTGCCGATGTCTGATATGGAAGTATTGGATATCTCTTGCCGATGTCCGATATGGAGGCATTGGATATCTCTTGCCGATGTCTGATATGAAGGCATTGGATATCTCTTGCCGATGTTTGATGTGGAGGCATTGGATATCTCTTGCCGATGTCTGATATGGAGGCATTGGATATCTCTTGCCGATGTTTGATATGGAAGTATTGGATATCTCTTGCCGATGTCTGATATGGAGGCATTGGATATCTCTTGCCGATGTCTGATATGGAGGCATTGGATATCTCTTGCCGATGTCTGATATGGAAGTATTGGATATCTCTTGCCGATGTCCGATATGGAGGCATTGGATATCTCTTGCCGATGTCCGATATGGAGGCATTGGATATCTCTTGCCGATGTCTGATATGAAGGCATTGGATATCTCTTGCCGATGTTTGATGTGGAGGCATTGGATATCTCTTGCCGATGTCTGATATGGAGGCATTGGATATCTCTTGCCGATGTCTGATATGGAAGTATTGGATATCTCTTGCCGATGTCTGATATGGAGGCATTGGATATCTCTTGCCGATGTCTGATATGGAAGTATTGGATATCTCTTGCTCTACTGCTCATTGTTTATAGAGCCTTCACTGGAGTAACTAGCGACCGGCTGGAGGGCCACAAACGGCTCGCTGAGTTTCCGGTCGTCTTTCAGCGATGCCATCTGGTCTGAGATGGAGGAGAAGGCCAGCTGGTCACGCTCCATGATGCTTTCCTGATCTTCGTCCTTGCCTCTCTTCACGTAGAACAGCTTACGGAACGTTTTCAGTTCCTGAAGCTCACAAAATGTTTCCAGGGTCACCAGCATGGCCAACAGGCCCAGCATCAAGTAGCCTGAGGAGAGAAAACAAAGAATGAAGTGATGTGGAATGGAAGGCCCTGCTCTGGCCAAAACATGTTTTAGTGTTGGATAGGGTGGGGAGACGGGGGACAACCTCTTTCAAGCATGCATTGCTACTTGTGTCCCCACCAGGGAGATTTCTTTTTTTTACTTGCTGAGTGGTCACTGTGACAGGAAGTGAGTAGAATCTCGTTAATGGGGACACTGACAACAACTGTTTAGGTTTCCAGTGAGATAAGCGGATCGGCAAGGCACAAAGGAAGCAAGTATGTCTACCTACCTCTATGTACGCGGATCACTGAAAATTGTACACAGTGGGGTAGATTCAGTAAGATATGCGCATTTTTTACGTAGGTGCAGGGCACCGTTTTTGCCCTGCTCCCCCGCAAATTTTCTGCGCTACCCGCGATTCACGGAGCAGTAGCTCCGTAAATTGCCTGGGCGCTCCGACAAAATGCCCGGCGTAAGCGCGCGCAATTTAAATGATCCCGTAGGGGGCGGGAATCATTTAAATTAGGCGCGTTCCCGCGCCGATCGTAGAGCGCATGCTCCGTTGGGAAACTTTCCCGACGTGCATTGCGGCAAATCACGTCGCAAGGACGTCATTTGCTTCAAAGTGAACGTGAATGGCGTCCAGCGCCATTCACGAATCACTTACGCAAACTACGTAAAGTTCAAATTTCGCGACGCGGGAACGACGGGTATACGTAACATTGGCTGCCCCTGCTAATAGCAGGGGCAGCCTTACGCGAAAACCGCCGTACGCAAACGACGTAAACTGCGTACGCAGGGCTCGCGTAACGTTGTGAATCGGCGTTAGTATGCAATTTGCATACTATACGCTGAGCACAACGGGAACGCCACCTAGCGGCCATCGCAAGAATGCAGCCTAAGATATGCGTGGCATAAGAGCCTTATGCCACGCATATCTTAGGCTGCAGTCGGCGTAACGAGGTTCCTGAATCAGGAGCATTCGTTACGCCGGCGCAAGTAAGCAATTGCGCTGCGTAACTATGGTTACGCAGGCGCAATTGCTCTCTGAATCCGGGCCCGTGACTTTCCATAAGATAATTTGGGCATTTCATGCATTACAGACATGTTACCGTTAAAATCCTCCCTTGTGTAGACATCCAAAGACCTTGAGACTGCCGCTGGGTGCCGCCATCTTGGATGCAAAGTCAGCAGCCCCAGTAGACTCAGAACGTTCGCTCAAATAATCGATAGCAGTACTTCAGACCATAAGGGGGCCAGACTCTGGCCAGTGAAAGTAGAATGTGCCCCATCATTGGTGTCAGTGGGAGGAATAGTCCTCCATCATTGGTGTCAATGGGGAGAATAGTGCCCCATTATTGGTATCAGTGGGAGGAATAGTACTCCATTGTTGGTGTCAGTGGCAAGAATTATGCCCCCATAGTTGGTGTCAGTAGGAGGAATAGTGCCCCAGGGGCCGGATAAAGGCAAGCAAAGGGCCGCAGTTTGCTCTAAAGTATTCACCTTCACTTCTATGTAAGGAGGGAAGGAGGAGTTGGGCCAGCATAGACAATAATTAAACACTCACAGAAGAGGAGGGGTGGAGGAGCTGGGCCAGTACAGACAGTAATTAGACATTGCTAGATGAGGAGTGGAGGAGCTGCTGGGCCAGTAGAGACAGTAATGAGACCCTCCCAGGAGAAGAGGGGGCTGTGACTAGGTATTAGACTTCCTAGCAGAGGGGGGCCGGTCCATAAACGGCGCCCCCCCCACCACTAGTTTGCATGCGGGGCACCGGACTAATGCCTTTCTATGAGGTCTGATTTTTTTCCCCAAGCACATGATTAGAGCCTGAAGCTCTAATTGGCTTGAAAAGGGTTGTGCTCGGGGCGCAGTGCCTCCCGATCTTGTGATACTAGCCAATCAATATTCGATATGGGTTTCTGGCTTTTCCTCCCGGCCAATCAGGACAGGAGGCGGATTTACAGGAGACCGGGTTAGCCAGGGAGGGAAAGCTGCGGCACCATGACCACTGGAGGGGTGAGGGTGGGGGTTGTTTGCCCCCCCCAAATTTGTTTAGCATTCTAAGTGAATATAAACTCATCCATGGGAAGGGAAACACGGCAAGTATGCATTCCTAGTCCTTGATTTGTCTGGGCTTTTACCTGCAGGCATGGTCTCTTCCACATGTTTTGATTAGAAACAGAAAGGTAGAAAGAGAACATTTAGAAGAACGGCCCAGACGGGCCTTCCGGGGGAGAGACGGGAGAGGAGATGTCAGCTGTGAAGTGTTCTGCAAACAACCAGCTAACCTGTGTGTGTGTAAATATTGAAGTGAAGTGTTGTATCAACACGCAAAGAAATTACACAACACTTTATACTGGATACAAAACATCGGAGGAAGTCGTCTGGAAATTTACTGAAAGTATAGTAACCTCCGGGGCCAGAAAGGTCCCGACCTGAGTCCTGGACATAGGAGGCCAGAAAGGTCCCGACCTGAGTCCTGGACATAGGAGGCCAGAAAGGTCCCGACCTGAGTCCTGGATATAGGAGGGCCAGAAGGGTCTGACCTGAGTCCTGGACATAGGAGGCCAGAAAGGTCCCAACCTGAGTCCTGGACATATGGGGCCAGAAAGGTCCGACCTGAGTCCTGGACATAGGAGGCCAGAAAGGTCCCGACCTGAGTCCTGGACATAGGGGGCCAGAAAGGTCTGACCTGAGTCCTGGACATAGGAGGCCAGAAAGGTCCCGACCTGAGTCCTGGACATAGGGGGCCAGAAAGGTCTGACCTGAGTCCTGGACATAGGAGGCCAGAAAGGTCCCGACCTGAGTCCTGGACATAGGGGGCCAGAAAGGTCCCGACCTGAGTCCTGGACATAGGAGGCCAGAAAGGTCCGACCTGAGTCCTGGACATAGGAGGCCAGAAAGGTCTGACCTGAGTCCTGGATATAGGAGGCCAGAAAGGTCTGACCTGAGTCCTGGACATAGGGGGGCTAGGAAGGTCTGACCTGAGTCCTGGACATAGGGGGGCTAGGAAGGTCCTGACCTGAGTCCTGGACATAGGAGGCCAGAAAGGTCCGACCTGAGTCCTGGACATAGGGGGGGCTAGGAAGGTCCGACCTGAGTCCTGGATATAGGAGGCCAGAAAGGTCCGACCTGAGTCCTGGATATAGGAGGGCCAGAAAGGTCTGACCTGAGTCCTGGATATAGGAGGGCCAGAAAGGTCTGACCTGAGTCCTGGATATAGGAAGGCTAGGAAGGTCCCGACCTGAGTCCTGGATATAGGGACCCAGACAAGGTCCGACCCGAGTCCTGGACATAGGAGGCCAGAAAGGTCCGACCCGAGTCCTGGACATAGGGGGGCTTGGAAGGTCCCGACCCAAGTCCTGGATAAAGGGACCCAGACAAGGTCCGACCCGAGTCCTGGACATAGGAGGCCAGAAAGGTCCGACCCGAGTCCTGGACATAGGGGGGCTTGGAAGGTCCCGACCCGAGTCCTGGATATAGGGGGGCTTGGAAGGTCCCGACCTGAGTCCTGGACATAGGAGGGCCAGAAAGGTCTGACCTGAGTCCTGGACATAGGGGGCCAGAAAGGTCCGACCTGAGTCCTGGACATAGGGGGCCAGAAAGGTCCGACCTGAGTCCTGGACATAGGAGGCCAGAAAGGCCCCGACCTGAGTCCTGGACATAGGGGGCCAGAAAGGTCTGACCTGAGTCCTGGACATAGGAGGCCAGAAAGGTCCGACCTGAGTCCTGGACATAGGGGGCCAGAAAGGTCCAACCTGAGTCCTAGACATAGGAGGCCAGAAAGGTCCGACTTGAATCCTGGACATAGGAGACCAGAAAGGTCCGACCTGAGTCCTGGACATAGGAGGCCAGAAAGGTCCAACCTGAGTCCTGGACATAGAAGGCCAGAAAGGTCCGACCTTAGTCCTGGACATAGGAGGCCAGAAAGGTCCGACCTGAGTCCTGGACATAGGAGCCAGTAAAGGTCCGACCTGAGTCCTGGACATAGGGGGCCAGAAAAGGTCCGACCTGAGACCTGGACATAGGGGGGCCAGAAAGGTCTGACCTGAGTCCTGGACATAGGGGGCCAGAAAAGGTCCGACCCGAGTCCTGGACATAGGAGTCCAGTATAGGTCCGACCTGAGTCCTGGACATAGGAGCCAGTAAAGGTCCGACCTGAGTCCTGGACATAGGAGGCCAGAAAGGTCCGACCTGAGTCCAAGATATAGGGACCAGTAAAGGTCCAACTAAAACCCTCAACATAGGGGCCAGTAAAGATCTGACTAATGTCTTGGACATGGGGCAAGTAAAGATACGACTAGAGACCTCAACATAGGGGCCTGCAAAGGTCAGACTAGAGACCTCAACATAGGGGCCTGTAAAGGTCAGACTAGAGACCTCAACATAGGGGCCAGTAAAGGTCAGACTAGGGACCTCAACATAGGGGCCAGTAAAGGTCCAAATAGAGTCCTGGGCATAGGGGCCAGTAAAGATTCGACTAGAGTCCTGGACATAAGAGTCAGAAAAGGTCTGCCTAGAGTCCTGGACATAGGGGCCACTAAAGGTCTGTCTACAGTTCTCGGCATAGGAGCCAGTAAAGATTTGACTAGAGTCCTTGACATAGGGGCCAGTGAAGGTCTGACTAGAGTCCTTGACATAGGGGCCAGTGAAGGTCTGACAGGAGTCCTTGACAAAGGAAATATCCTCATCTGATGGGAGCTTAAACATGGGTGGAGAAGAACACTGACGACTTACAGCAGAGGAAACAAAGGCAGCTGGACATCTAATTTATCCTTGTCCAACAGTGGCGGCCCCTCCATAAGGGGCACACCAACAATGTGGCACTATTCCTCCCAATTATACCAACGATGGGGCACCATTCCATCCACTGACACCAATAATGGGACACAATTACTCCCACTGACACCAATGAAGGGGCATTGTTTTCTTCCAATTATGCCAAGACATTATCTACTCGCACTGGCCACAGTCCCCCCCCCCCCCCCCCCCCAAGGTCTGAAGGACAATAAACTGGCCCTTTGTTTGGAAAGTTTGGAGACCTCTGTTCTAGAGAACCCCTCTGCAGAAGCAAAAGACCACCCCAAAACTCCTATATTAGTGTTTCTGTGGCTTTTTTCAGATACGATTCGGCCCGCAATACTTACAAGTGATGCCAAACTTGTAGAGCTCTCGGAATCGCTGGTTGTAGCCCTCGCCGGGGACGTAATCGCCCAGGCCGATGGTGCTGAGCGAGATGAAGCAGAAGTAGAAGGACTCCAAGAAGTTCCAGTCCCCCTCCAGGTCGGTGAAGACGGCGGCCGGGATGAAGAAGAAGCAGGAGATGGTGAGGAGCCCCAGGAGGAAGGCGTGGATTATGGCCACGATGTGTTTGGGGTAGCCCCAGCGCAGGTGGATGAAGAGGACCGGCCTCCGCGATACGTGGACAATGATCCGCTGGACTACAGCCGTGAACAGGAGAAGAGTGAAGGGGATCCCAATCATGGAGTACAAGATGCAGAAGGTCTTTCCTCCGTCTGACAACGGAACGGTGTGTCCGTACCCTAGAACCACAAAATGACACAAGTTAGTATGTAAGCGGGTTGTTCTGCCCTCACTATACCCTTGCCCTGTATGCAGCAACCCCCTTGCCAAGAATGCAGCACCTACATTGTCCTGAATGCAGCACCCCCCTTGACATGAATGCAGCACCCCCATTGTCTTGAATGCAGCACCCCCATTGTCCTGAATGCAGCACCCCCATTGTCCTGAATGCAGCACCCCTATTGTCCTGAATGCAGCACCCCCTTGCCATGAATGCAGAACCCCCTTGACATGAATGCAGCACCCCCCTTGCCATGAGTGCAGCACCCCCATTGTCCTGAATGCAGCAGCACCCCCATTGTCCTGAATGCAGAACCCCCGTTGTCCTGAATGCATCACCCCCTAGCCATGAATGCAGCACCCCCCTTGCCATGATGCCATGAATGCAGCAACCCCCTTGCCATGATGCCATGAATGCAGCAACCCCCTTGCCATGAATGCAGCACACCTCTTGCCATGAATGCAGCACCCCCCTTGACATGAATGCAGCACCCTCCTTGCCATGAATGCAGAACACCCCTTGACATGAATGCAGCACCTCCATTGTCCTGAATGCAGCACCCCCCTTAACATGAATGCAGCACCCCCCTTAACATGAATGCAGCACCTCCATTGTCCTGAATGCAGCACTCTCCTTGCCATGAATGCAGCACACCCCTTGCCATGAATGCAGCACACCCCTTGCCATGAATGCAGCACCTCCATTGTCCTAAATGCAGCACCCCCTTTGACATGAATGCAGACTCACCATTGCAGCCTGATTCATGCCCATCTGGAGCCTCTGATTTTTTTTTTATTATTATATAATTATTTTATATTACTAGATTACTGTAGATTATTGTTATTCATTTTATTATTATTTGTATTTTATATTATTATTATTATTATTTTTTATTATTATATGATTATTTTATATTACTAGATTACTGTATATTATTGTTATCCATTTTATTATTATTATTTGTATTTTGAATTGTTATTATTTTATATATTTTTTTATTATTATATAATTATTTTATATTACTAGATTACTGTGTATTATTGTTATTCATTTTATTATTATTTGTATTTTATATTATTATTATTATTATTATTATTTGTATTTTATATTATTTTTTTATTATTATATGATTATTTTATATTACTGTACATTATTGTTATTCATTTTATTATTATTTTTATTTCATATTATATTATTTTATATTACTAGATTACTGTATATTATTATTAATTTTATTATTATTATTATATAATTATTTTATATTACTGTACATTATTATTATTATTCATTTTATTATTTTTATTAGATGTGATGGTACAGGTTATGTTATGTTATGCAGAAGAGGAGAGGTGGATGTGTTCTGCAGTCCTGCCCTTGGGTGACCAAATTAAAATTAAAAAAGAAAACGAATGCAGCCACCTCATCTAAGTAACTGGTAATCTGTAACATCATATATTTCTGCCCTTGGGGATTAGAGACGCGATCCTGGCGGACTCCGGAGAGACGCTCCTCGGCAGACGCGGGATAATCCTTTAGACAAACACTAGAAGAGTCTTTCTGTGTATTGGGTCTCTCTGCACACAGACTCAATCCTACAAACTGAAATATAACAGACGATCGTCTTACAGCAAGAAGTGACAGGACGAGCGAAGGGAGTCGCCATCACACGTGTCCGCCGCCAAGTCACTGCGAGGAATCATCAGAGATTCCATCTACGACTCACCGCGTGCGTGAGGTCATGTCCTAGATCTTCTCCGTACGGAACAACGTGTATCCGCCTAGATCAGAGTGTCATTTCAATTTGTAAAAGAAAAAATATGTATATATTTATTTATAGACACTATGGCCCGGATTCTCATAGGACTTACGACGGCGCAGCGCCATGTACGCCGTCGTAAGTCCTAATCCAACCCGTCGTATCTATGCGCCTGATTCTTAGAATCAGTTACGCATAGATATCCATTAGATCCGACAGGCGTAAGTCTCTTACGTCGGATCTTAACTGCATTTTTTTTTGACCGCTAGGTGGCGCTTCCGTCGAATTCCGCGTCGAGTATGCAAATTAGCTAGATACGCGAATTCCCGAACGCACGCGCGGCCGCCGCAGTAAAGTTACGACGTTTACGTTAGGCTTTTCCCGGCGTAAAGTTGCCCCTGCTATATGAGGCGCAGCCAACGTTAAGTATGGCCGTCGTCCCCGCGTCGAAATTTGAAAAAGTTACGTCGTTTGCGTAAGTCGTCCGTGAATGGGGCTGGACGTCATTTACGTTCACGTCGAAACCAATGACGTCCTTGCGGCGTACTTTGGAGCAATGCACACTGAGAAATTCCACGGACGGCGCATGCGCCGTTCCGCAAAAACGTCAATCGCGTCGGGTCACAGTAGTTTTACATAAAACACGCCCCCCCTGATACAAATTTGAATTAGGCGGGCTTACGCCGGACGATTTACGCTGCGTCGCCGCAAAACCGGCGTAATGTATCCGATTTCCACTACAAAACGCCTGAAGCCCAAACAAGTTCTTTTTTGTCGCTCGAATTTGGGCGTTTGGGTGTTTTAAATTGGTGACCCTAGACCTGTAAAAAATCGCGGTAAAAAACGCAGCAAAACGCTACGCTCAGGTGTGAATGCAGCCTTAGTCCGTAGGGTTCAATATTGAGTTGGCCCCGCCCTTTGTATCTATAACAGCTTCAACTCTTCTGGGAAGGCCGTCCACAAGGTTTAGGAGTGTGTCTATGGGAATGTTTGACCATTTTTCCAGAAGAACATTTGTGAGGTCAGGTACTGAAAGTATAGTGGGAGGGAGAGCCTGAATATTTATGGAACCCCGGCCAGAGAGAGAAGAAGCCAAGGAACCCTTTTTGAAGACATCAAGGACCAAGCTAGGCTTAGCTCAGCTGGGGGGCCTACCAAAGAGAGAGAGATCCTGGATCAGAGTAGAGCCAGGAGAGTTGATGTGAGGAAGCACAATCATCCTGGGACAGGCAGCCTGAATATTTATGGAACTTCGGCCAATCCCTGGGGGAGGAGTGCCCAGAAGGTGGTGGAAGAGCCCATAATAATTCAGAGGCCTGGCAGCAGAGGGCAGAGTTCCAGGGTCCAGCCTTCAGTAGAGGAGACCCCTGTGCTGGGGTTCTGGCCGTAGGGCAGGGAGAGAGAGAGAGAGAAAGAGAGAGGAAGCCAAGGAACCCTTTTTGAAGACATCAATGATCAAGCTAGAGAGAGAGAACCTGGACCAGAGTGGAGCCAGCAGGAAAGTTGGCATGAGGAAGAGCAATCACCCGGGCACTTGATCCCTCTATAAGTCTATATAGAGGAGAGGTCACCATGTGGTGATTTATCTTACGTGCAAGTTCTACAGTTTGGGGGTACCCCATGCTCCCCATCCAAGTTCCTGTTCCCCAATAGAAATTCTAAAAGAAACCCCTAGACTGATTCTTGAGCCAAAGGAAGAATGCCAAAAATGCTGTGCATGCTATAGGAGGGGGGGGGGGGGGGGGGGCAGGGTAGCGCTACATATGTAACGCGAGTTTAGAGATCCGGGGAGTTTTTCAGGGATGAATGCCCCCAGGAGCAGAGCCTGTCAATGGAGTCCAGGTGTAGGAGGGGAGGGCTGTGACAGATCAGAAGATCAGAGGTGGGGAAGGGGGAGCTGTGACAGATCAGAGGGGGGAAGGGCTGTGACAGATCAGAGGGGAGGGCTGTGACAGATCAAAAGGGGGGGCTGTGACAGATCAGAGGGGAGGGCTGTGACAGATCAGAGGGGGGAGGGCTGTGACAGATCAGAGGGGAGGGCTGTGACAGATCAGAGGGGAGGGCTGTGACAGATCAGAGGGGGGAGGGCTGTGACAGATCAGAGGGGAGGGCTGTGACAGATCAGAGGGGAGAACTGTGACAGATCAGAGGGGGGAGGGCTGTGACAGATCAGAGGGGGGAGGGCTGTGACAGATCAGAGGGGGGAGGGCTGTGACAGATCAGAGGGGAGGGCTGTGACAGATCAGAGGGGGGAGAAGCTGTGACAGATCAGAGGGGGAGGAGCTGTGACAGATCAGAGGGGGGAGGGCTGTGACAGATAAGAGGGGGGGAAGGGCTCTGACAGATCAGAGGGGGGAGGGCTGTGACAGATCAGAGGGAGGGCTGTCATACCTCCCAACTTTCTGAGATGGGAACGAGGGACACCTATCAGCAAAAGTACGCAGGCATAGGACACACCCCTTGCCACGCCCCCTTAAAGGAGAATTGTACAAAAAAAATAAGATTGGTTAAACCCACAAGTGCTTTTTTTACCACTACTATTTCTTTATATTGGCTTTTGGAATTTACAAATGCAACAATTTAGAAATCAGATGAAAGGTTTAGCGCTGGGAAACACTTTTTGATAGATAAAAAGTGCATTTTATATACATCTGTATAGATCAGACCAACATGAGGGACAAATGAGGAGAATGAGGGACAGAGGGACATTGCTCCAAATCAGGGACAGTTGGGAGGTATGGGCTGTGACAGATCAGAGGGGGGAGGGCTGTGACAGATCAAGTGGACAAGGAAGTGGACTCACTGCAGACAAACAGAAACGGAAACCCGTCTGCATTGCATCACATAGAGATCTCCTCACTGCTCTCCATCCCTCATATGGTGCACACAGGTCTGTGTCCGGTGGGGGGGGGGGGGGGGGGGGGGGGGTTGGATGCTGAGTGGCAAAGCTCAGCGCTGACATAAGCTATGCAAACCCTGGCCTATATGTGACCCCTAATAACGATCTTGTTCTGGGAATTCAGCACATGGATGGTGGGAACCCTTCATAATGGGCACAGCGGGTGTACAGACCCGGGAACTCAGCACAGGGATGGTGGGAACCCCTCATAATGGGCACAGCGGGTGTACAGACCCGGGAACTCAGCACAGGGATGGTGGGAACCCTTCATAATGGGCACAGCGGGTGTACAGACCCGGGAACTCAGCACAGGGATGGTGGGGACCCCTCATAATGGGCACAGCGGGTGTACAGACCCGGGAACTCAGCACAGGGATGGGGGAACCCTTCATAATGGGCACAGCGGGTGTACAGACCCGGGAACTCAGTACAGGGATGGTGGGAACCCCTCATAATGGGCACAGCGGGTGTACAGACCCGGGAACTCAGTACAGGGATGGTGGGAACCCCTCATAATGGGCACAGCGGGTGTACAGACCCGGGAACTCAGCACAGGGATGGTGGGAAGCCCTCATAATGGGCACAGCAGGTGTACAGACCCGGGAACTCAGCACAGGGATGGTGGGAACCCCTCATAATGGGACACAGCGGGTATACAGACCCAGGAACTCAGCACAGGGATGGTGGGGACCCCTCATAATGGGCACAGCGGGTGTACAGACCCAGGAACTCAGCACAGGGATGGTGAGGACCCCTCATAATGGGCACAGCGGGTGTACAGACCTGGGAACTCAGCACAGGGATGGTGGGAAGCCCTCATAATGGGCACAGCAGGTGTACAGACCCGGGAACTCAGCACAGGGATGGTGGGGACCCCTCATAATGGGCACAGCGGGTGTACAGACCCGGGAACTCAGCACAGGGATGGTGGGAACCCCTCATAATGGGGCACAGCGGGTCTACAGACCCGAGAACTCAGCACAGGGATGGTGGGAACCCCTCATAATGGGCACAGCAGGTATACAGACCCGGGAACTCAGCACAGGGATGGTGGGAACCCCTCATAATGGGCACAGCGGGTGTACAGACCCGGGAACTCAGCACAGGGATGGTGGGAACCCCTCATAATGGGCACAGCAGGTGTACAGACCCCAAAACTCAGCACAGGGATGGTGGGAACCTCTCATAATGGGCACATCAGGTGTACAGACCTGGGAACTCAGCACAGGGATGGTGGGAACCCCTCATAATGGGCACAGCGGGTGTACAGACCCGGGAACTCAGCACAGGGATGGTGGGAACCCCTCATAATGGGCACAGCAGGTGTACAGACCCGGGAACTCAGCACAGGGATGGTGGGAACCTCTCATAATGGGCACATCAGGTGTACAGACCCGGGAACTCAGCACAGGGATGGTGGGAACCCCTCATAATGGGCACAGCGGGTGTACAGACCCGGGAACTCAGCACAGGGATGGTGAGAACCCCTCATAATGGGCACATCAGGTGTACAGACCTGAGAACTCAGCACAGGGATGGTGGGAACCCCTCATAATGGGCATAGCGGGGTGTACAGACCTGGGAACTCAGCACAGGGATGGTGGGAACCCCTCATAATGGGCATAGCGGGGTGTACAGACCTGGGAACTCAGCACAGGGATGGTGGGAACCCCCCCATAATGGGCACAGCGGGTGTACAGACCCGGGAACTCAGCACAGGGATGGTGGGAAGCCCTCATAATGGGCACAGCAGGTGTACAGACCCGGGAACTCAGCACAGGGATGGTGGGAACCCCTCATAATGGGGCACAGCGGGTATACAGACCCAGGAACTCAGCACAGGGATGGTGGGGACCCCTCATAATGGGCACAGCGGGTGTACAGACCCAGGAACTCAGCACAGGGATGGTGAGGACCCCTCATAATGGGCACAGCGGGTGTACAGACCTGGGAACTCAGCACAGGGATGGTGGGAAGCCCTCATAATGGGCACAGCAGGTGTACAGACCCGGGAACTCAGCACAGGGATGGTGGAAACCCCTCATAATGGGCACAGCAGGTGTACAGACCCGGGAACTCAGCACAGGGATGGTGGGGACCCCTCATAATGGGCACAGCGGGTGTACAGACCCAGGAACTCAGCACAGGGATGGTGGGGACCCCTCTTAATGGGCACAGCGGGTGTACAGACCCAGGAACTCAGCACAGGGATGGTGGAAACCCCTCATAATGGGCACAGCAGGTGTACAGACCCGGGAACTCAGCACAGGGATGGTGGGGACCCCTCATAATGGGCACAGCGGGTGTACAGACCCAGGAACTCAGCACAGGGATGGTGGGGACCCCTCTTAATGGGCACAGCGGGTGTACAGACCTGGGAACTCAGCACAGGGATGGTGGGAACCCCTCATAATGGGGCACAGCGGGTATACAGACCCGGGAACTCAGCACAGGGATGGTGGGGACCCCTCATAATGGGCACAGCGTGTGTACAGACCCAGGAACTCAGCACAGGGATGGTGGGGACCCCTCATAATGGGCACAGCGGGTGTACAGACCCGGGAACTCAGCACAGGGATGGTGGGAACCCCTCATAATGGGGCACAGCGGGTCTACAGACCCGAGAACTCAGCACAGGGATGGTGGGAACCCCTCATAATGGGCACAGCAGGTATACAGACCCGGGAACTCAGCACAGGGATGGTGGGAACCCCTCATAATGGGCACAGCGGGTGTACAGACCCGGGAACTCAGCACAGGGATGGTGGGAACCCCTCATAATGGGCACAGCAGGTGTACAGACCCCAAAACTCAGCACAGGGATGGTGGGAACTCCTCATAATGGGCACAGCGGGTGTACAGACCCGGGAACTCAGCACAGGGATGGTGGGAACCCCTCATAATGGGCACAGCAGGTGTACAGACCCGGGAACTCAGCACAGGGATGGTGGGAACCTCTCATAATGGGCACATCAGGTGTACAGACCCGGGAACTCAGCACAGGGATGGTGGGAACCCCTCATAATGGGCACAGCGGGTGTACAGACCTGAGAACTCAGCACAGGGATGGTGGGAACCCCTCATAATGGGCATAGCGGGGTGTACAGACCTGGGAACTCAGCACAGGGATGGTGGGAACCCCTCATAATGGGCATAGCGGGGTGTACAGACCCGGGAACTCAGCACAGGGATGGTGGGAACCCCTCATAATGGGCATAGCGGGGTGTACAGACCTGGGAACTCAGCACAGGGATGGTGGGAACCCCCCCATAATGGGCACAGCGGGTGTACAGACCCGGGAACTCAGCACAGGGATGGTGGGAACTCCTCATAATGGGCACAGCGGGTGTACAGACCCCGGAACTCAGCACAGGGATGGTGGGAACCCCTCATAATGGGCACAGCGGGTGTACAGACCCCGGAACTCAGCACAGGGATGGTGGGAACCCCTCATAATGGGCACAGCGGGTGTACAGACCCCGGAACTCAGCACAGGGATGGTGGGAACCCCTCATAACGGGCACAGCGGGTGTACAGACCCGGGAACTCAGCACAGGGATGGTGGGAACCCCTCATAATGGGCACAGCGGGTGTACAGACCCGGGAACTCAGCACAGGGATGGTGGGAACCCCTCATAATGGGCACAGCGGGTGTACAGACCCGGGAACTCAGCACAGGGATGGTGGGAACCCCTCATAATGGGGCACAGCGGGTGTACAGACCCGGGAACTCAGCACAGGGATGGTGGGAACCCCTCATAATGGGCACAGCGGGTGTACAGACCCGGGAACTCAGCACAGGGATGGTGGGAACCCCTCATAATGGGCACAGAAGATGACCACAGAGAAGCTCCCACAGGGTGACGGATGGGGTGGAGCCTCCTGTACCTTCTAGCGGAGCTTCTGAAGGACAATGCAGAGAAGATCCCAATATAGTAACAGGGAGGAGTCACGTGTTATCGATCGACCTCCGGGACACATCATCTCCAGCGCGGCGCCGGCCTCGGGGGTTAAAGTCTATGAAGAGGATTTGCTTATCACCAGCTATATAATCCGATAGTCCGCGTTCCAGGGAGGGTGTGGAAGTGCCGACACATACCGACACGTCCCCAACCACCGTCCATAGAAAGACGTGGCGGAGCCCCGGACACCGGATCTCTATACAGTTCATTGATATTTGGTTATAAAACCAATGAAAGGTTAAAGCGGAACTCCGGGAAGATATAAAAGACACAGAATAATGCAGCTCTGTATTCATTAATACACCAGAAAAGTAGAAGGAAAGGCAAAACTTTGTTTGTTTTGGGTAGCGTAAGTTTTTTTTGCCATCTGTGTCCCCATTGGGGAGATTTCCCTTCACTTCCTGTCCCATCGCCAAAACAGGAAGTGAGAGGAAATCCCTGCAAAGTGATGGAATCACCAGAACTAGTGTCCCCATTGGGGAGATTTCCCCTTCACTTCCTGTCCCATCGCCAAAACAGGAAGTGAGAGGAAATCCCTGGAAAGTGATGGAATCACCAGAACTAGTGTCCCCATTGGGGAGATTCCCTTTCACTTCCTGTCCCATCGCCAAAACAGGAAGTGAGAGGAAATCCCTGGAAAGTGAGAACTAGTGTCCCCATTGGAGAGATTCCCTTTCACTTCCTGTCCCATTGCCAAAAAAAAAGTGAGAGGAAATTCCTGGAAAGTGATGGAATCACCAGAACTAGTGTCCCCATTGGGGAGATTCCCCTCCACTTCCTGTCCCATCACCAAAACAGGAAGT
This sequence comes from Rana temporaria, assembly GCF_905171775.1. Classification (NCBI taxonomy): domain Eukaryota; kingdom Metazoa; phylum Chordata; class Amphibia; order Anura; family Ranidae; genus Rana; species Rana temporaria. The sequence continues at coordinate 5,564,611 of NC_053500.1, read as the reverse complement.
GAGAGGAAATCCCTGGAAAGTGATGGAATCACCAGATCTAGTGTCCCCATTGGGGAGATTCCCCTTCACTTCCTGTCCCATCGCCAAAACAGGAAGCGAGAGGAAATCCCTGCAAAGTGATGGAATCCCTGGTGTCCCCATTGGGGAGATTCCCCTTCACTTCCTGTCCCATCGCCAAAACAGGAAGTGAGAGGAAATCCCTGCAAAGTGATGGAATCCCTGGTGTCCCCATTGGGGAGATTCCCCTTCACTTCCTGTCCCATCGCCAAAACAGGAAGTGAGAGGAAATCCCTGCAAAGTGATGGAATCACCAGAACTAGTGTCCCCATTGGGGAGATTCCCCTTCACTTCCTGTCCCATCGCCAAAACAGGAAGTGAGAGGAAATCCCTGCAAAGTGATGGAATCACCAGAACTAGTGTCCCCATTGGGGAGATTCCCCTTCACTTCCTGTCCCATCGCCAAAACAGGAAGTGAAAGGAAATCCCTGCAAAGTGATGGAATCCCTGGTGTCCCCATTGGGGACATTTCTCCTCTATTCCTGTTCTGGGAACACCCCTAACCCTTCTCCAGGACAAACAAGAGAGAAGGTGAATCTCCCAAACGGGGACACAGATGACAATACAAATCTGACAGGGGTTCTAATCCCTCTCCACTCCATCCAAAACTTAAATAAATAAAAAAAATTCCTTCAGTTATACTTCACTGTCCAATCACAATTTGGGGGAGGGACAAGCAGAGTGACAAAAAGATGAGCTAATCAGTCTGCTGCTTCTCCTTTCACTGTCCAATCACAATTTGGGGGAGGGACAAGCAGAGTGACAAAGAGATGAGCTCATCAGTCTGCTGCTTCTCCTTTCACTGTCCAATCACAAGCTGGGGGAGGGACAAACAGAGTGACAAAGAGATGAGCTCAACAGTCTCCTGCTTCTCCTTTCACTGTCCAATCACAAGCTAGGGGAGGGACAAGACCTGTAAACATCACATAACTGTAGCATAGAAAAATCAGGTCTCCTCCCCTGCCAGACAGGATGGTGTTAGAGAGAGAGAGAAGCAGCACAAGGAGCCAATCAGGTGTACTGCAATGCTAACAAAAGACATCATGGCAGGAGAAGAGAGCAGAGTAACAAAGTGATGAGCTCATCAGTTTGCTACTTTTCCTTTCACTGTCCAATCAAAAGCTGGGGGAGGGACAAGCAGAGTGACAAAGAGATGACCTCATCAGTCTGCTGCTTCTTCTTTCACTGTCCAATTACAAGCAGGGGGCGGGACAAGACCAGTAAGCAGAGTGACAAAGAGATGACCTCATTAGTCTACTGCTTCTCCTTTCACTGTCCAATCACAACCTGGGGGAGGGACTCATTAGTGTGCTGCTTCTCCTTTCACTGTCCAATCCCAATTTGGGGGAGGGACAAGCAGAGTGACACAGAGATGAGATCATCAGTCTGCTGCTTCTCCTTTCACTGTCCAATCACAACCTAGGGGAGGGACTCATTAGTTTGCTGCTTCTCCTTTCACTGTCCAATCACAATTTGGGGGAGGGACAAGCAGAGTGACACAGAGATGAGCTCATCAGTCTGCTGCTTCTCCTTTCACTGTCCAATCACAATTTGGGGGAGGGACAAGCAGAGTGACACAGAGATGAGCTCATCAGTCTGCTGCTTCTCCTTTCACTGTCCAATCACAATTTGGGGGAGGGACAAGCAGAGGGACACAGAGATGAGCTCATCAGTCTGCTGCTTCTCCTTTCACTGTCCAATCACAATTTGGGGGAGGGACAAGCAGAGGGACACAGAGATGAGCTCATCAGTCTGCTGCTTCTCCTTTCACTGTCCAATCCCAATTTGGGGGAGGGACAAGCAGAGGGACACAGAGATGAGCTCATCAGTCTGCTGCTTCTCCTTTCACTGTCCAATCCCAATTTGGGGGAGAGACAAGCAGAGTGACACAGAGATGAGCTCATCAGTCTGCTGCTTCTCCCTTCACTGTCCAATCACAATTTGGGGGAGGGACACGCAGAGTGACACAGAGATGAGCTCATCAGTCTGCTGCTTCTCCCTTCACTGTCCAATCACAATTTGGGGGAGGGACAAGCAGAGTGACACAGTGATGAGCTCATCAGTCTGCTGCTTCTCCCTTCACTGTCCAATCACAATTTGGGGGAGGGACAAGCAGAGTGACACAGAGATGAGCTCATCAGTCTGCTGCTTCTCCCTTCACTGTCCAATCACAAGCTGGGGAGGGACAAGACCTGTAAGCAGAGTATCAAATAGATGAGCTCATCAGTCTGCTGCTTCTCCTTTCACTGTCCAATCACAACCTGGGGGAGGGACAAGCAGAGTGACACAGAGATGAGCTCATCAGTCTGCTGCTTCTCCTTTCACTGTCCAATCACAATTTGGGGGAGGGACAAGCAGAGTGACACAGAGATGAGCTCATCCGTCTGCTGCTTCTCCTTTCACTGTCCAATCCCAATTTGGGGGAGGGACAAGCAGAGTTACACAGAGATGAGCTCATCAGTCTGCTGCTTCTCCCTTCACTGTCCAATCACAAGCTGTGTATTTAGCGGTTTCCCTCTAAAGAGAACCCGTCACATAGGTGGTGAGCCTGGCATTACCTGTGGTGGACAGCACGGTGGTGGCGAAGAAGAGCGACGACATGAAGTCCCAGTTCCAGTTCCCGGAGGCGTTGTTGAGGATGGACACCCCGTAGTTGCTGGCCTCCATCACCCGCTCCAGGAAGACCTCCAGCTGCTCCTCGGACAGGCACTGGTTCTCGCGGAGGAAACTCCGCTTCACCTCCTCCAACTCCTTCCTCATCAAGTCTTCGTAGGGCAGCTCCACCGAGGAGAAGATCAGCGCGCCGAACACCAGGTACAGGACGTAGCTGCCCAGGAGGAAGGCGAAATACCACGCCGACCGGTTCCTGTCCATCACCCGCACGCAGCGGCTGCCGGCTAACGACTGCAACATCGTCCTGTGTGGGGGAATGTAAAAAAAAAAAAAGCAAAACGAAAAAAAAAAACACCCCCCCCAAAAAAAGTCAACCGGATCCCCCAAAACTGAAGAGCGGAAGGAGCAAGACAGCGGCCATGTTTGGCGTAGAGAACGGGCGACTGGCTTGCGGAGTCTTTTCTTTTTTTATTCTTCCTCTGACCTCCTTTCACCGGAGATGGTGGCAGCTGATGTGGCAGAATTTTCCAGCCCCCGCCGCCGGCTCGGCTCTCCCACCCTTCTCAGGTGACCGAGGGGGGGACACGGGCTCAGGTTTCCGAGGCGATGGAGCCGGGCCGACCGGTGAATGCCATCAGAATACGTCTCATTGGCAGAGATAGAGAGAGATCGAGAGAGACAGAGAGATCGAGAGAGACAGAGAGAGAGACCTAAGCAGAGCCGGGGAGGAAATGAGAGAGGAGATGAATTACCTCGCACAGGAGCCCCGCCCCCTCCGATGACGGAGCCAGTTCTACTGGTTCAGCCATGTGCTGCACCTTTCCCAGACGAGTCCCCGCGTGCGTTCGTCATCGCTCGCTCGCTCTCTGCTAAAGGGACCCGTTCAGGGACTTAATGACATGCGCATTTAAAGGAACAGTACACCTAAAAAAAAAAAAGAGAAACAAAAAAGAATGACTTTGTAACAACTAACGGGGGATGGTTTACTAAAGCTGGAGAGTGCGAAATTCCGGAGCAGCTGTGCGCAGAGATCGGCTTAACCCCTTCCATACCGGGCAAATTCCGTCACTCCTCTCCTACGTGAAAAAATCATCATTTTTTTTTTTGCTAGAAAATTACTCCGAACCCCTCAAACATTATATATGTTTTTTTAGCAGGCACCCTAAGGAATAAAATGGCGGTCATTGCAGCTTTTTATGTCGCACGGTATTTGCGCAATAATTTTTCAAATGCCTTTTAAAAAAAAAAAAAACAGTTTCATGAAATAAAAAAAAAATAACAAAACAGTAAAGTTAGCCCAATTTTTAAAAGATGATGTTACCCTGATAAATAGATGGCGCCAAACTTCGGTACTAAAAGAATCTTCATAGGCGACAATTTTATTTTTATTTTTTACAGGTTACCAGTTTAGAGTTACAGAGGAGGTCTAGTGCTATAATTGTTGCTGGCGCTCTAACGCACACGGCGATACCTCACATGTGTGGTTCGTTTACATATGTGGGCGGGACTTACGTGTGCGTTCGCTTCTGAGACAGGGGCTTTTTAAATTCATTTTTATATTTTTTTAATTTTACTTTATTTAATTTGTTTTACACTTTCTTTTACATTACATTTTTTTTTTATTTGACTTTATTTTTATTTTTTTACACTTATTTTTACGTTACATTATTTATTTATTTTTATACTTTCTTTTACATTACATTTTTTTTTTCATTTTTACTTTATTTATTTATTTTTTACACTTTCTTTTACATGACATTTTTTTTTTTCATTTTACTTTTTTTTTTTTTTTTACACTTTCTTTTACATTACATTTTTTTTTCATTTTACTTTATTTATTTTTTACACTTTCTTTTACATTAAATTTTTTTTTTTCATTTTTACTTTATTTTTTTACACTTTCTTTTACAATACATTTTTTGTTTTCATTTTACTTTTTTTTTTTACACTTTCTTTTACATTACATTTTTTTTTCATTCTACTTTATTTTTTTACACTTTTTTACATTACATTTTTTTTGTTACACTTTCTTTTACATTACATATTGTTTTTTCATTTTTACTTTATTTTTTATTATTTTTTACACTTCCTTTTACATTACATTTTTTGTTTTCATTTTACTTTATTTTATTTTTTTTACACTTTTTTTTACATTACATTTTTTTTTACTTTACTTTATTTTTTTACACTTTCTTTTACATTACATTTTTTTGTTCATTTTACTTTATTTTTTATTTTTTTACACTTTCTTTTAAATTACATTTTTTTTTCATTTTACTTCATTATTTTTTTTACACTTTCTTTTACATTACATTTTTTGCTTTAATTATACTTTATTTTGTATTGTTTTTACACTTTCTTTTACATTAAATTTTTTTTCCGTTTTACTTTATTTTTTTACACTTTCTTTTACTTTTTATTTACATTTTTATTCCTTTGTAACATCCATTGTAATAGGAATCTATTGTGACAGGTCCTCTTTATGGAGAGATGCGTATAAGATGCCACATCTCTCCTCCAGGCTGAAAAGCATGAGATCAGGAAAAAAAATTAAAATTCACTGATCTCACGTTTACCAGCCGCGATCAATGGTACAGAACAAATAATTAATAAATAATAATGATATTTTTTTTATTCTATTAATATTATTACTATTAATTTGTTACGTTACATTCGTTCAGATGCGGCATTCATTATTTTGGAAAATTTCGTAACTTTGGATAAATTCGTATTCGTTACTTTCACCGACAGCCACATTTGAAAGGAAATTCCAATACCCACAACTTAAAAGTTAGTAATAATTATTATTATTTTTGTTATTATTTAGTTATTTTTTTTCCCGATTTTTGAATTTTCAGGTTTCTGGATTTTCGAATTTACAAATATTTGAAAAAAAATGTTAAACGGGTTTTCGTTAATTCGGATGTTTTTCGAATCAACATACCTCATATTTCCTGGACAGACCTAGCCAATCAGGAAAAGACCTCAAAAATCTGGGACAGTCCCTCCAAATCCGGGACAGATCTAGAAAATTAGGAAAAGACCTAAAAAATCTGGGACAGTCCCTCCAAATCCGGGACAGACTTAGCATATCAGTAACAGACCTCAAAAATCTGGGACAGTCCCTCCAAATCCAGGACAGATCTAGAAAATTAGGAAAAGACCTAAAAAATCTGGGACAGTCCCTCCATATTTGGGAAAGATCTAGAAAATTAGGAAAAGACCTAAAAAATCGGGGACAGTCCCTCCATATCCGGGACAGATCTAGAAAATTAGGAAAAGACCTAAAAAATCTGGGACAGTCCCTCCAAATCCGGGACAGATCTAGAAAATTAGGAAAAGACCTAAAACATCTGGGACAGTCCCTCCAAATCCGGGACAGAACTAGCATATCAGTAACAGACCTCAAAAATCTGGGACAGTCCCTCCAAATCCAGGACAGTTGGGATCTATGCGTTGCTGCACCATGCATTTTTTCAGAGATATTTACAGAGATAGAGGGACTGTAGCATCCTTTACCTTCCACACTGAAAATCATCTTCCCCCCAAGATGAAAACTTTAAGGGGCCCCTTTACACCTGCGCAGCATGTTTCTGTACAGCGTGTTTCTGCGCAGCATGTTTCTGTACAGCATGTTTCTGCGCAGCATGTTTCTATACAGCATGTTTCTGAGCAGCATGTTTCTATACAGCATGTTTCGGTGCAGCATGTTTCTGTACAGCATGTTTCTGAGCAGCATGTTTCTATACAGCATGTTTCTGTACAGCATGTTTCTGTACAGCATGTTTCTGTACAGCATGTTTCTGTACAGCATGTTTCTGTGCAGCATGTTTCTGTACAGCATGTTTCTGTACAGCATGTTTCTGTGCAGCATGTTTCTATACAGCATGTTTCTGTACAGCATGTTTCTGTGCAGCATGTTTCTATACAGCATGTTTCTATACAGCATGTTTCTGTACAGCATGTTTCTGTACAGCATGTTTCTGTGCAGCATGTTTCTATACAGCATGTTTCTGAGCAGCATGTTTCTATACAGCATGTTTCTATACAGCATGTTTCTGTGCAGCATGTTTCTATACAGCATGTTTCTGTACAGCATGTTTCTGTGCAGCATGTTTCTATACAGCATGTTTCTGCGCAGCATGTTTCTGTGCAGCATGTTTCTATACAGCATGTTTCTGCGCAGCATGTTTCTGTGCATCATGTTTCGGTGCAGCATGTTTCTGTGCATCATGTTTCTGTGCAGCATGTTTCTGAGCAGCATGTTTCTATACAGCATGTTTCTGTACAGCGTGTTTCTGCGCAGCATGTTTCTGTGCAGCATGTTTCTGTGCAGCATGTTTCTGAGCAGCATGTTTCTATACAGCATGTTTCTGTACAGCGTGTTTCTGCGCAGCATGTTTCTGTACAGCATGTTTCTGAGCAGCATGTTTCTATACAGCATGTTTCTGAGCAGCATGTTTCTATACAGCATGTTTCGGTGCAGCATGTTTCTGAGCAGCATGTTTCTATACAGCATGTTTCTGTACAGCGTGTTTCTGAGCAGCATGTTTCTATACAGCATGTTTCTGTACAGCATGTTTCTGTACAGCATGTTTCTGTACAGCATGTTTCTGTATAGCGTGTTTCTGAGCAGCATGTTTCTATACAGCATGTTTCTATACAGCATGTTTCTGTACAGCATGTTTCTGTATAGCATGTTTCTGTGCAGCATGTTTCTGTGCAGCATGTTTCGGTACAGCGTGTTTCTGCACAGCATGTTTCTGTACAGCATGTTTCTGTGCAGCATGTTTCTGTTCAGCATGTTTCTGTGCAGCATGTTTCTATACAGCATGTTTCGGTGCAGCATGTTTCTATACAGCATGTTTCTGAGCAGCATGTTTCTATACAGCATGTTTCTGTGCAGCATGTTTCTGCACAGGATTTGGCTATCATTTGCTTCTGCTTGCAGATTTGTTTTTTCCCCTCTTTTTCTCTGACACTTTTTAAACAGCTTTTTTTTCTTTTTCCTTTCTGCTAATTAAGGGGAGGGTTTAATTGTTCACAGGTGTGTGTTTGTTCACAGGTCTTCACAGGTGAGTATTAAAGTGGCTGTACAAGCTCCCAGAGGAGCTGGCTCCCAGTTGATGGTGGCTTCACAAGTGGACTCTCTGATCAGAAGTGCATTCTTTGATCAAAAGTGCGAGTTAAAAACCAGGAGTTTGAAACAGGAGGTAAGACAGGAGTCTTCATTATTTTTTTCAATCACTGATCCAGAACAAGCTTGCAGCTAATAAAGTTGGAACTCTTGCTATATAGATTCAGCGGTGCAGCAGACGCTCTCATCTTAGTCTGCTCACCCCAGGGATAGTGAGAGCAGGACGCTCTCAAACGAGTCGGCTCTCCCCAGGGATAGTGCAGCCAGGCAGGGTCCACCACACCCCCCTAGCCAATTGATCCAGGGTTGCACCGATCGCCGTTAAGGGGTCAGGAAGGAATTTTTTCCCCCGATCGCTGCAGATTGGCACAGCACGCCTGGGGTTTTTCGCCTTCCTCTGGACCAATCGGGGAGAGAAGACTCAACGAGTGACGGCTCACTTGGACAGTCTTCCACCCATCACGTCCGGCGTCTCGCGGCTCTTCCCGCATCCGCGCCAGACCAGGCCTCATTCGCGGCCGCCGCAATTAGGAAAGACTGATGACAATGTGACTGGCGACAATGGCTAATCTGCGATACTCTGCGCACTCTATTCGGGGTCTGAGACAATTCGCAACAGCATTACCAGCCGTCACCAAAAAGGCCTTAAAAATAGAGCAACTTTTGAGATTCGATCGACGATCGACCATCAAAAATGTTAACTATTTAACCCAGCTCGAGCACATATCATGTGCTTTGATCAACACAAGATCGGCAGTAAAACACCGATTAGAAATCCACGATTTCTTACTACAAAACGATCTAGACTGCCTCTTTATTACAGAAAGCTGGCTCTCAGACGACTGCAACACCATTCTCGGAGAATTGGTGCCAGAAAACTATCGCATTATAACGGAAAACAGAATAGGGCAAAGAGGAGGAGGCCTGGCGGTGATCCACAAGAATCGCATTACAATCACTAAGCCAGCCCTTCAAAATCCTCTTCCATTCATGGAAACCCTTACTCTTCAACTTCAAACTTCCCCCCAGGAGACTGTTCACATTCTCCTCTGCTATAGGCCACCTGGGCCAAAATCGCAGTTTTTGCCATCATTAACGGAGTTTATATCCACTTATACCCTTAACAGCAAACACCTTTTGCTGCTCGGGGACTTTAATCTGTGGGCCAACTCCGCACAGGATCCCATTGCGGACGCCTGCATTGATCACCTGGAGGGATTAGGGCTACAGCAACTTATATGCGGGCCAACACATGCTTCAGGTCACACACTCGACCTAATTTTCAGACAAAATCTGAAAATAAGCATTTTAGAAAATGAACCATTGCCATGGACAGACCACCATGCAATTAATTTCATAATCTCCAAAATTCCCCCAGTGATAAAAGCACCCAAGCCGGTGACAATACACTGGGCTAGATCTCAGAAGAAGCTCCATTCGGAACTCTTCAAATCTACCTTGGGAAACAGAATCAAAACAATCCATCTACATCAAACAGCCGCAGATACACTGGATGCCATAAACGCAGCCCTGCTACAGTCAGCCGATTTAGTAGCACCGAAACGCAAAGCCTGCATCCGAAAAAGAAAGTCCGGCTGGTTCAACAACCAGCTGTCGCTTCTGAAGCAAGAGCGCAGAAGGGCGGAAGCCGCCTGGAAAAGAAGTCCTGCAGAGGATAACCTCATCATCTACAAGGAAATAACAACACGATATCATAAAGAAATCTTCAAAGCCAAGAAACATCATTTTTCTTTGGCGATTAACAGCGCCCTAAACCGCCCCCGCGAACTCTTCAAGATGGTCACCCAGACCATGAATCCAGGATGTCTTGAAGTCCCCAACTCAGACACCCAAGAGTTCTGTAATGAACTATCGGATTTCTTCATCAACAAAATTGAAAGAATCCGGGAAAGCATCATGCAAAACAATACCCCCCTCAACCCCACCGTCAATCAACCACAAAACACCCACAGAAACGCTCTACAATCAACAAAGTTCACTCTGGAACCGATCTCCATCGATACCACAAAAAATATCATTGGTGCTTTGCGGAACAGCACATCGCCCAATGATATCATCCCCACCAAACTGCTGAAGGAATGTGCCGACATCCTGGCACCACCCATCACACAGCTTATAAACCAGTCATTTAAGGAAGGCACAGTGCCATCCCTGTTGAAAGAGGGCACAATCCAGCCCATCTTGAAAAAACCTAACCTGGATCCCAAGGACCCAACTCACCGCCGTCCCATAACAGGCCTAAATGTTCTCTCCAAGATAATGGAGAAAGTAGTGGTACAACAGCTGCAACAGCATCTGGATACCCACAATCTACTCGATCCATTTCAATCAGGTTTCCGTCCCGGACACGGGACAGAAACGGCCTTACTCAAAATATGGGACGATGCCCTCGAGGCCGCAGACGAGGGAGAATCCTGTCTCCTGGTTCTGCTGGACCTAAGCGCAGCCTTTGACACGGTAGACCACAAACTGTTACTGATGCGACTAGCCAAGGTAGCAGAAGTCGCAGAAGGTGATTTACCATGGTTTTCTTCCTTTCTTGAAAACCGATCACAAACAGTTAAATTGGGTTGTTTCACGTCGGAAAAGCGCACGGTGTCATGTGGAGTCCCCCAAGGATCCCCCCTGTCACCGGTGCTTTTCAACATCTATCTTCGCCCTCTCTTTGATATTATCAGTAGCCAAGAACTACTCTATCACTCTTATGCAGACGATACGCAACTGTATTTTCGCATCTGCAACAAAAAGGATCATCATCTCAGTTTAGAGAAATGTCTCTCTTTGATAGAAAACTGGATGACTAAGAGTTATCTTAAACTCAACAGTTCAAAAACAGAACTCCTTATGTTTCACGCCAGCCGAAAGAGTCAACTGGCAACAACCTGGACACCCCCGCCTATTCTGGGCCAAATCATCACCCCTAGCTCCAAAGTCAAAAGTCTCGGGGTCATCTTCGACACCTTCATGACAATGGACGCACAAATAGGGTCAGTAGTCAGCGGAGCGCACCATCTGTTGCGCCTACTACGCAGACTTATTCCATTTATCCCCAAAGAAGACGTAGCAGTCGTGGTGGGAACAATCGTGAATTCCAGACTGGACTATGCTAACGCCCTGTACCTCGGACTCCCAAAGTACCAAATCTCTCGTCTGCAAGTCGTACAGAATACGGCCGCCAGACTTGTGACTGGGAAAAAAAAATGGGAATCAATCTCACCTTCGTTGAGAACCCTTCACTGGCTGCCAGTAAAAGACAGAATTGCATTTAAAGCACTCTGCCTGACACATAAGTGCATCCATGGGAAGGCTCCGCAATATCTTTGCGACAAGATAGAACCTCACAATTCGAATCGCGTTCTGCGATCCACCGACCAAAATCTGGTCAGGGTACCAAAAACCAAATACAAGTCCAAAGGAGAAAGAAGGTTTGCTTTTCAGGGTCCTAGACTATGGAACGCTTTACCAACCAGCATTCGGTTGGAGGAAAACCACCTGACTTTCAGAAGACGAATCAAAACTCTGCTCTTTTGATGTCATGAGACACGAACAACTAGCGCCCAGAAGCGATTCAGTTCGCATGCGCCGCGCTTTATAAGTTTTTCATTCATTCATTCATTCATTCATTCATTCATTCATTCATTCATGTTTCTGTGCAGCATGTTTCTATACAGCATGTTTCTATACAGCATGTTTCTGCGCAGCATGTTTCTGTGCAGCATGTTTCTATACAGCATGTTTCTGCGCAGCATGTTTCTGTGCATCATGTTTCGGTGCAGCATGTTTCGGTGCAGCATGTTTCGGTGCAGCATGTTTCTGAGCAGCATGTTTCTATACAGCATGTTTCTGTACAGCGTGTTTCTGAGCAGCATGTTTCTGAGCAGCATGTTTCTATACAGCATGTTTCTGAGCAGCATGTTTCTATACAGCATGTTTCGGTGCAGCATGTTTCTGAGCAGCATGTTTCTATACAGCATGTTTCTGCGCAGCATGTTTCTGTGCAGCATGTTTCTGTACAGCGTGTTTCTGCGCAGCATGTTTCTGTATAGCATGTTTCTGTGCAGCATGTTTCTGTGCAGCATGTTTCGGTACAGCGTGTTTCTGCACAGCATGTTTCTGTACAGCATGTTTCTGTGCAGCATGTTTCTGTTCAGCATGTTTCTGTGCAGCATGTTTCTGTGCAGCATGTTTCTATACAGCATGTTTCGGTGCAGCATGTTTCTGTGCAGCATGTTTCTGTGCAGCATGTTTCTGTACAGCATGTTTCTGCGCAGCATGTTTCTGTGCAGCATGTTTCTATACAGCATGTTTCTGTGCAGCATGTTTCTATACAGCATGTTTCTGTGCAGCATGTTTCTATACAGCATGTTTCTGTGCAGCATGTTTCTGTACAGCATGTTTCTGCGCAGCATGTTTCTGTGCAGCATGTTTCTGCGCAGCATGTTTCTGTGCATCATGTTTCGGTGCAGCATGTTTCGGTGCAGCATGTTTCTGCGCAGCATGTTTCTGTGCAGCATGTTTCTATACAGCATGTTTCTGTGCAGCATGTTTCTATACAGCATGTTTCTGCGCAGCATGTTTCTGCGCAGCATGTTTCTGCGCAGCATGTTTCTGCGCAGCATGTTTCGGTGCAGCATGTTTCTGTGCAGCATGTTTCTATACAGCATGTTTCTGTGCAGCATGTTTCTGTACAGCGTGTTTCTATACAGCATGTTTCTGCACAGCATGTTTCTGTTCAGCATGTTTCTGTGCAGCATGTTTCTATACAGCATGTTTCGGTGCAGCATGTTTCTGCGCAGCATGTTTCTGTGCAGCATGTTTCTGTACAGCATGTTTCTGCGCAGCATGTTTCTGTGCAGCATGTTTCTATACAGCATGTTTCTGCGCAGCATGTTTCGGTGCAGCATGTTTCTGTGCAGCATGTTTCTATACAGCATGTTTCTGTGCAGCATGTTTCTGTACAGCGTGTTTCTATACAGCATGTTTCTGCGCAGCATGTTTCTGTACAGCGTGTTTCTATACAGCATGTTTCTGCACAGCATGTTTCTGTTCAGCATGTTTCTGTGCAGCATGTTTCTATACAGCATGTTTCGGTGCAGCATGTTTCTGCGCAGCATGTTTCTGTGCAGCATGTTTCTGTGCAGCATGTTTCTGTACAGCATGTTTCTGCGCAGCATGTTTCTGTGCAGCATGTTTCTATACAGCATGTTTCTGCGCAGCATGTTTCGGTGCAGCATGTTTCTGTGCAGCATGTTTCTATACAGCATGTTTCTATACAGCATGTTTCTGTGCAGCATGTTTCTGTACAGCGTGTTTCTATACAGCATGTTTCTGCGCAGCATGTTTCTGTGCAGCATGTTTCTGTGCAGCATGTTTCTGTGCAGCATGTTTCTGTGCAGCATGTTTCTGTGCAGCGTGTTTCTGTGCAGCATGTTTCTATACAGCATGTTTCTGTGCAGCATGTTTCTATGCAGCATGTTTCTATACAGCGTGTTTCTATACAGCGTGTTTCTATGCAGCATGTTTCTGTGCAGCATGTTTCTGCGCAGCATGTTTCTGCGCAGCATGTTTCTGCGCAGCATGTTTCGGTGCAGCATGTTTCTGTGCAGCATGTTTCTATACAGCATGTTTCTGTGCAGCATGTTTCTGTACAGCGTGTTTCTATACAGCATGTTTCTGCACAGCATGTTTCGGTGCAGCATGTTTCTATACAGCATGTTTCGGTGCAGCATGTTTCTGCGCAGCATGTTTCTGTGCAGCATGTTTCTATACAGCATGTTTCTGTGCAGCATGTTTCTGTACAGCATGTTTCTGTGCAGCATGTTTCTGTGCAGCATGTTTCTATACAGCATGTTTCTGCGCAGCATGTTTCTGTGCAGCATGTTTCTGTGCAGCATGTTTCTATACAGCATGTTTCTGTGCAGCATGTTTCTGTACAGCGTGTTTCTATACAGCATGTTTCTGCGCAGCATGTTTCTGTGCAGCATGTTTCTGTGCAGCATGTTTCTGTGCAGCATGTTTCTGTGCAGCATGTTTCTATACAGCATGTTTCTGTGCAGCATGTTTCTGTGCAGCGTGTTTCTGTGCAGCATGTTTCTATACAGCATGTTTCTGTGCAGCATGTTTCTATGCAGCATGTTTCTATACAGCGTGTTTCTATACAGCGTGTTTCTATACAGCGTGTTTCTATACAGCATGTTTCTATACAGCATGTTTCTGTGCAGCATGTTTCTGTGCAGCATGTTTCTGTGCAGCATGTTTCTGTGCAGCATGTTTCTATACAGCATGTTTCTGTGCAGCATGTTTCTGCGCAGCATGTTTCTGTGCAGCATGTTTCTATACAGCATGTTTCTGTGCAGCATGTTTCTGTGCAGCATGTTTCTATACAGCATGTTTCTGTGCAGCATGTTTCTGTGCAGCATGTTTCTATACAGCATGTTTCTGTACAGCGTGTTTCTATACAGCATGTTTCTATACAGCATGTTTCTGTACAGCGTGTTTCTATACAGCATGTTTCTATACAGCATGTTTCTGCGCAGCATGTTTCTGCACAGCATGTTTCTGTGCAGCATGTTTCTGTACAGCATGTTTCTGTGCAGCATGTTTCTGTGCAGCGTGTTTCTATACAGCATGTTTCTGTACAGCGTGTTTCTGCACAGCATGTTTCGGTGCAGCATGTTTCTGTACAGCACGTTTCTGTACAGCGTGTTTCTGTACAGCATGTTTCTTTTTTTTTTTTTTTTTTTAAGTGTATTTTGTGCGTGTACTCGAGAGAGGAGCCGGACTGCAGGAGTTGGGAGTAGGCAGGCCTCCCCCAGAGGCAATCTGCCATCTTTCTCCATGCCCCGGGTGGCAATGGCGGGTGTGTGAGGGGGTCCTCCCACACAGCCCGCCCTACCTGCTCCGCTTTGAAGCCCAACGGGGCAGAGGGACTCCCTATAAGGGAGTGAGAGGATTAGCCCGCTCAACCAGCCCCATTAGTCCTTCGCCTCTCTTTTAGAGACCGCGTGGTCAATGTGAGTGTGTTAACCCAATTTAGAGTGCGTGTGTAGGTGTGGTGGTTTTTTTTGTGGGAGGGGGGTGGGCGTACTAAGCACAGGCTTACCTTGCATAGCACACCCACCGGGAGCCGGGCTGAGACCACCAAACTCAATTCACATGAAGCCGAGACCGGGATCCGAACCTCTAGCTGCAGAGGTGAATGGCTTGTCAGCGCAGTGCCAATCGCGTTGAGCCACCACAGCTCCCTTGTACAGCATGTTTCTATACAGCATGTTTCTATACAGCATGTTTCCGTACAGCATGTTTCTATACAGCATGTTTCTATACAGCATGTTTCTGTACAGCACGTTTCTGCGCAGCATGTTTCTGTACAGCATGTTTCTGTACAGCACGTTTCTGTACAGCACGTTTCTGTGCAGCATGTTTCTGTACAGCACGTTTCTGCGCAGCATGTTTCTGTACAGCATGTTTCTGCGCAGCATGTTTCTGTACAGCACGTTTCTGCGCAGCATGTTTCTGTACAGCATGTTTCTGAGCAGCATGTTTCTGTACAGCACGTTTCTGCGCAGCATGTTTCTGTACAGCATGTTTCTGCGCAGCATGTTTCTGTACAGCACGTTTCTGCGCAGCATGTTTCTGTACAGCATGTTTCTGCGCAGCATGTTTCTGTACAGCAGGTTGTAAGAAGTGGGAGAAATAATATCATGGGATGTGTTGGAGACGGTCGGTCTCTGGAACGGTCACAGCAGTGACGGCGGCGTTGCGTCCCGGAGGGTGATCCCTGCAGGGTGTGTTTGGTGACTCAGGACTGCCGCCCGTCACTGTCTCCAGCTGGACCAGACGTAATCCGCAGGGCAGGAACGGGGCGGACAGGAAAACAAAAAGAACATAAAGCTGAGCTCCGAGCACAAAGACTTTCCATTACATCCCGTATGTTCCTCAATAGTCACAAAGGATAGAAATCCACTTTGTTTGCAGCAAATGCCTCTGAAAACACAGATATTATATAATATAGAATATAATATAATATAATATTTTTTTTGTATATTTGGCTTCACCACATTCCTCCCAGCATCTGGAATGTACACTGAGCTGCGCTTGCACGCAGGAGTTCATTCGTTCCAGCATGAGGCGGTTACTTACTGAGATGATGTTACGCCGAGTAAATTGATGCCCAACGTGTCACGCTTCAAAATTGCGTCCGCTCGTGGAATGGCGACAAACTTTGACCCTTAAAAATCTCCATAGGCGACGTTTCTACAGGTTACCAGTTTTGAGTTACAGAGGAGGTCTAGGGCGAGAATTATTTCTCTCGCTCTACCAATCGTGGCGATACCTCACACGTGCGTTTTGAACACCGTTTTCATATGCGGGTTACTCACGTATGTGTTCGCGTCTGCGAGGGAGCTCGTCGGGATGGGGCACTTTACTTACGGTAAGTGGCGGAGATGGCGGGAGGGGGGACACCTCTCCCGCTGCTGGAGAGACCACTTTTATCTGAAAAAGGACTGCCCGCCGTTGAAGACCTTCTACCTCTAAATCCGCAGAGTTCCCCTTTGTAACAAGGGGGGGATCCGCAACGATATTATATATATATATATACACACACATATGTTATATACATGTGTATGCCCGCCCAATCGTATGACTTTCTTTACTTCGATGATTGGGGCTCCAGATCTTTTGTAGACCCGGCGACCGCCCCTGTTGTCGGCTGTTGTTAGTTTGTTACTTTGTTGCCGTAGGCGTGTATATGTGTATATATTTGATGCCTAAAGTAACTTGTATTTGATTTGTACTTGAAATTTTGATACTTATGAATGAAGCATCTTCTATGTTGATAGTTTTAGCTACAGCTTGATAGAATGGAACGGTCAGAGTTTTCTCTCTCCGTTGTAGAGGCGCATTAGAAACCAAACTGCAAATGACTACCCCCACCTAGTGGTATGTATTAGTAATACATGGACACCATCCAGGAAATCCCTGTTTTTAACGCATACTGTTAGACAGGTTAATTGGTTTTCTGCAAGCTGGTCGGTAAGTAGGCTTGGTTTTTCCCTGGGCATTCCCCAGGTTTTTGTTTTTAGACACCATCCACATACCTGAAACATGGCTGGTGCTACATTGAGGTCTTTCCACCAGTGGCAGTTCGTCCCTAGAGGGCGCTGGGGCGCCGCCCCCTCTGGCTCCGCACCGCCACTGACTAATAAAATAGATTCATTGCATTGCATGAATCTATGTTATTGTTGCCACTGCTGCTGGTCTATTCAGATGGCCAGACATAGGGCGCCGGCCACCTGAATAACGGCAGCTGGTTGGCTGTACGGAAGTGCCTATCAGAGCCAGCGGCTCTGATAGGCTTTCCGAGTACAGCCCTCAGGCTTTAGTCGGCTTCCAAATGCTTCCAAATGCTTATCCTCGGGACGTACTGATTGGCTGAAGCGTCATCGAGGGCGGGAGAAGACATCGAGGGACGTGGATGGCTGACTCCAGTAAAGGTAAGTGACGTGTGGGGGGGGGGGGGGGGGGCATTTTACAGGGCACAGCGGCGACGAAGGGCACAGTGACATCAATGGGCACAGTGGGGACAATTGGCACAGCGACATGAATGGGCACAGTGGCGACAATTTGGCACAGTGGGGACAATGGGCACAATGGGGACAATGGGCACAGCGGCATTAATGGGCACAGTGGCGACAATTTGGCACAGTGGGGACAATGGGCACAGTGGGGACAATTGGCACAGCGACATGAATGGGCACAGTGGCGACAATTTGGCACAGTGGGGACAATGGGCACAGTGGGGACAATGGGCACAGCGGCATTAATGGGCACAGTGGTGACAATTTGGCACAGTGGGGACAATGGGCACAGTGGGGACAATTGGCACAGCGACATGAATGGGCACAGTGGCGACAATTTGGCACAGTGGGGACAATGGGCACAGTGGGGACAATTGGCACAGCGGCATTAATGGGCACAGTGGCGACAATTTGGCACAGTGGCGACAATTAAAGGGCACAGTGACATCAATGGGCACAGTGGCGACAATGGGCACAGTGGGGACAATTGGCACAGTGACATGAATGGGCACAGTGGCGACAATTTGGCACAGTGGCGACAATTAAAGGGCACAGTGACATCAATGGGCACAGTGGCGACAATGGGCACAGTGGGGACAATTGGCACAGTGACATGAATGGGCACAGTGGCGACAATTAAAGGGCACAGTGGCAACAATTAAAGGGCACAGTGGTGACAATAAATGGCACAGTGGCTTTGTTTGATGGCATGGCACAGTGGCTTCGTTTGATGGCATGGCACAGTGGTGACAATTGATGGCACAGTGGCTTCGTTTGATGGCATGGCACAGTGGTGTGAATTGATGGAATGGCACAGTGCTAGAGTAGTTGACAGGCTAAATCTGGTGGCAGAAGTATCACAGGCTCCTCCCATGTACATAAGTATCACAGGCTCCTCCCATGTACATAAGTATCACGGGCTCCTCCCATGCACATAAATATCACAGGCTCCTCCCATGCACACAAGTATCACAGGCTCCTCCCATGCACACAAGTATCACAGGCTCCTCCCATGCACACAAGTATCACAGGCTCCTCCCATGCACACAAGTATCACAGGCGGGGGGGGGGGGTGTATGTGGACTAGGGGGGTGGCTTACCATCGCCCATCAATGCTGACCACTTGGGAGGAGACTGTGATACTTATGTACATGGGAGGAGTCTGTGATATTTATGTACATGGGAGGAGCCTGTGATACTTATGTACCTGGGAGGAGCCTGTGATACTTAGGTACATGGGAGGAGCCTGTGATACTTATGTACATGGGAGGAGCCTGTGATACTTGTGTACATGGGAGGAGCCTGTGATACTTGTGTACATGGGAGGAGCCTGTGATACTTATGTACCTGGGAGGAGCCTGTGATACTTGTGTACATGGGAGGAGCCTGTGATACTTGTGTACATGGGAGGAGCCTGTGATACTTCTGCACATGGGAGGAGCCTGTGATACTTCTGCACATGGGAGGAGCCTGTGATACTTATGTACATGGGAGGAGCCTGTGATACTTATGTACATGGGAGGAGCCTGTGATACTTGTGTACATGGGAGGAGCCTGTGATACTTATGTACATGGGAGGAGCCTGTGATACTTGTGTACATGGGAGGAGCCTGCGATACTTATGTACATGGGAGGAGCCTGTGATACTTGTGTACATGGGAGGAGCCTGTGATACTTATGTACATGGGAGGAGCCTGTGATACTTATGTACATGGGAGGAGCCTGTGATACTTGTGTACATGGGAGGAGCCTGTGATACTTATGTACATGGGAGGAGCCTGTGATACTTGTGTACATGGGAGGAGCCTGCGATACTTATGTACATGGGAGGAGCCTGTGATACTTGTGTACATGGGAGGAGCCTGTGATACTTATGTACATGGGAGGAGCCTGTGATACTTGTGTACATGGGAGGAGCCTGCGATACTTATGTACATGGGAGGAGCCTGTGATACTTGTGTACATGGGAGGAGCCTGTGATACTTATGTACATGGGAGGAGCCTGTGATACTTGTGTACATGGGAGGAGCCTGCGATACTTATGTACATGGGAGGAGCCTGTGATACTTGTGTACATGGGAGGAGCCTGTGATACTTATGTACATGGGAGGAGCCTGTAATAATTATGTACATGGGAGGAGCCTGTGATACTTATGTACATGGGAGGAGCCTGTGATACTTATGTACATGGGAGGAGCCTGTGATACTTATGTACATGGGAGGAGTCTGTGATAGTTATGTACATGGGAGGAGCCTGTGATACTTATGTACATGTTTTTTTTCCTTTTTAACACATTTGCAAAGCTTTCAAACAAACTTCCTCCACGTTGTCATTATGGGGGATTGTTTGTAGAATTTTGAGGAAAATAATGAATTTATTCCATTTTGGAATAAGGCTGTAACATAACAAAATGTGGAAAAAGTGAAGCGCTGTGAGTACTTTCCGGATGCACCGTATAACATACTAAAAATCATCTGTAATGCGCTGCTGCAGTACCTATTGTTCAGCACCAGGTGGCAGCATTCTCCCATTAATGAGTTTTATATTACCGCTGTCCTTACTTAAAGTGCATGTATAGTTGAAGTGGTAGTAAGCCACAAAAAAAATCTAAAATCTCCCTACAAGTTAATGTCAGAATGTGCTAGGATGTATTCTCTATAGTTTAGGCCACTGTACAGAAATAAAATGTAACTAGAAGACGACCGGACAGCGGGAGGAGAACCAGAGAGTGCAGAGAAGAGGAGAGAACGGAGAAGAAGTCGGAAAAGACCCCCGAAGTCGGAAGAGACCCCCCGAGCTGCCTAATAAATTACTTTAAAAACCTGTGTAGTGTGTTTTTTTTTACACTCCCCCCCCCCAGGTGAATGGGTAGGGGTACCCCATACTCATTCACATAGGGTGGGGTGCCGGGATCTGAGGGCCTCCTTATTAAAAGGGGCTTCCAGATTCCAATAAACCCGACAACCAATGGCCAGGGTTGTCGGGAAGAGGTCTTTGTCCTCATAAACATGAGGACAAGGTGCTTTGGGGGGGGGGTGCTGCCCCAAAGCACCCCCCCCCCTCATGTTGAGAGCATATAGTCTGGTACGGTTCGGGGGGGGTGCTCGCTTGTCCCCACCCCCTTTCCTGACCAGCCGAGCTGCGTGCTTGGATAAGGGTCCGGTATGGATTTTGGGGGGACCCCCACTCTGTTTTTTTGGCGTAGGGGGTTACCCTTAAAATCCATACCAGAACTAAGAGCACAAGTCGCATGCCAAAGTTGGATCAGGCAAGACGGCGTTCCGACGTTCATACGACTTCGAATGATTTCGATTTTTACAATGATATGGTCTTACTCCTCAGCCCTGTAAGGATGGAGATGACGTGTTTATCCCTCTACCTATCAGAAGGAATTGTCAAAGGTTTAGGAATGCTGGCCGTCCAGTTGTGCCGAGTCGCCGGTCACTCCATGTTCACATGTCTACATACGACGAGGGCAGACCTGTGGAATGTGCTCAGCGACTGTCCCAATTTCTCACCCGGGGACAGGCGGGGGGAGGGGGTATTTAACCACTTCCTGACGGCCGTACGACTTTACATGGCCGCAGTGTGGATCTTAACCACTTAAGGACCGCCTCCTGCACATTTACATTGGCAGAATGGCACAGCTGGGCACATGCACGTACAGGTACGTCCTGTGCTAGTACCCAGCCGCGGGTGCGCGCCCGAGGCACGCGCATGCGACCCGGTCTGAAGCTCTGTGACCGGGACCCGCAGACCCGATCATCGCTGGAGTCCCGCGATCGGTCCCCGGAGCTGAAGAACGGGGAGAGCCGTATGTAAACACAGCTTCCCCGTTCTTCACTGTGGCGGCACATCGATCATGTGATCCCTTTTATAGAGATACACAATCGATGACATCACACCTACAGCCCCGCCCCCCTACAGTTGTAAACACACATGAGGTCACACATAACCCCATGAGCGCCCCCTTGTGGTTAACTCCCAAACTGCAACTGTCATTTTCACAGTAAACAGTGCATTTTAAATGCATTTTTTGCTGTGAAAATGACAATGGTCCCAAAAATGTGTCAAAATTGTCCGATGTGTCCGCCATAATGTCGCAGTCATGAAAAAAATCGCTGATTGCCGCCATTAGTAGTAAAAAAAAAAAAAGAATGAATAAAATGCAATAAAACTATCCCCTATTTTGTAAACGCTATAAATTTTGCGCAAACCAACCGATAAATGCTTATTGCGATTTTTTTTACCAAAAATAGGAAGAATAGTACTTATCGGCCTAAACTGAGAAAATTTTTTTTTTTTTATATATTTTTGGGGGATATTTATTATAGCAAAAAGTAAAAAATATAGATTTGTTTTCAAAATTGTTGCTCTATTTTTGTTTATAGCGCAAAAAATAAAAACCGCAGAGGTGATCAAATACCACCAAAAGAAAGCTCTACTTGTGGGGAAAAAGGGACGTCAATTTTGTTTGGGAGTCACGTCGCACGACCGCGCAATTGTCAGTTAAAGCGACGCAGTGCCGAATCGTAAAACCTGGCCGGGTCCTTTAGCTGCATTTTGGTCTGGGTCTTAAGTGGTTAATTGCCGGGAGGCCGCCTATATACAGCCTCCGGCCTCCAGCCACTGGGGGGGCGCGTCACTGAGATGCCGATGCGCGTGCCTTGTAGCTGTGATGTCCGCCACGCTCCAGCGATCGGTCGTTACACAGACAAGGACGCGGATCTGTGTGTGTAATGATGAGGTGTAAACACACAGATCCACGTCCTGTCAGGGAGAGAGGAGACCGATCTGTGTCTCTTGTACATAGGGACATAGATCGGTCACCTCCCCCAGTCAGTCCCCCTTCCCCCACAGTTAGAAACAATATTCAGGGTACACATTTAACCCCTCCCTCACCCCCTAGTGTTAACCCCTTCAATGCCAGTCACATTTATACAGTAATTAGTGCATATTTATAGCACTGATCGCAGTATAAATGTGAATGGCGCCAAAAATGTGTCAAAAGTGTCCGATGTGTCCGCCATAATGTCGCAGTGCCGATAAAAATCGCAGATCGCCGCCATTACTAGTAAAAAAAAAAATAATAAAAAATAATAATTCTGTCCCCTATTTTGTAGGTGCTATAACTTTTGCGCAAACCATTCGCTTATTGAGATTTTTTTTTTACCAAAAATATGTAGAAGAATACGTATCGGCCTAAACTGAGAAAAAAATTGGGGTATTTATTATAGCAACAATTAAAAAATATAGATTTTTTTTTCAAAATGTACGTTTTTTTTTGTTTATAGCGCAAAAAATAAAAACCGCAGAGGTGATCAAATACCACCAAAAGAAAGCTCTATTTGTGGGGAAAAAGGGACGTCAATTTTGTTTGGGAGCCACATCGCACGACCGCGCAATTGGCAGTTAAAGCGACGCAGTGCCGGAAGCTGAAATTTCACCAGGGTAGGAGGGGGGTATATGTGCCCAGGAAGCAAGTGGTTAATTTATAACCCGGCGTAGTAAATGCATAAAAGAGAGTCAACACTCCGCCGTGCGTTCTTTTCACAGAAATTCTAGAAAACAGCCGAAGTTTAATCCGATAATCGTCAACTAAGGGTAACGGGACGGGAGGGAGCGCTTACGTAATCGCAGGTTAATAAAGTAGCGATGTGGACCTTTTTTCCAGTAATTCAAAGCGAGCGCAACTAAACCCAAAACAAAAAAAAAAACTTAATATATTGCTGCTTACCGATCTTTAACCAGTTCTACTCAAGGCCGGTTCTGACACTTCTCTCCTACATGTAAAAAATCTGCATTTTTTTTTTGCCAGAATGGAATGTTGTTGATAATTATAAAATGCAATAAAATATTTGAAACAGAAAATTTACTCAGAACCCCCCAAACATTATATATTACAGTGCCTTGAAAAAGTATTCATACCCCTTGAAATTCTCAAATTGTTTTCATGGAACACCAGAAAGTTGTGGAGAAGTATAAAGCAGGGTTCGGTTATAAAAAAAAAATCTCCCAAGCTTTGAAGATCTCACGGAGCTTCTGTTCAATCCGTCAACGGAAAATGGAAAGAGTATGGCACAACTGCAAACCTACCAAGACATGGCCGTCCACCTAAACTGACCGGGCCGGGCAAGGAGAGCATTCATCAGAGAAGCAGCCAAGAGGTCCATGGTAACTCTGGAGGAGCTGCAGAGATCCACAGCTCAGGGGGGGAGAATCTGTCCACAGGACAACTATTAGTCGTGTGCTCCACAAATCTGCCCTTTATGGAAGAGTGAGAAGAAGAAAGACATTGGAGGAAGAAAGACATAAGAAGTCCTGTTTGTAGTTTGTGAGAAGCCATGTGGGGGAGGGGGACACAGCAAACATCTGGAAGAAGGTGCTCTGGTCACATGACACCAAAATTAAACTTTTTTGCCTCTATGTGTGGGGGGAAAACTAACACTGCACATCACCCTGAACACACCATCCCCACCGTGAAACATGGTGGTGGCAGCATCATGTGGTGGGGATGCTTTTCTTCAGCAGGGACAGGGAAGCTGGTCAGAGTTGATGGGAAGATGGATGGAGACAAATACAGGACAATCTTAGAGGAAAACCTGTTAGAGTCTGCAAAAGACTTGAGACCGGGGGGAGGTTCACCTTCCAGCAGGACAACGACCCTAAAGTACAGCCAGAGCTACAATAGAAATGGTTTAGATCAAAGCCTATTCATGTGTTAGAATGGCCCAGTCACAGTCCAGACCTAAATCCCATTGAGAATCTGTGGCAAGACTTGAAAATTGCTGATCACAGACGCTCTCCATCCAATCTGACAGAGCTTGGGATATTTTACAAAGAAGAAGAATGAGCAGAAATGTCCCTCTCTAGATGTGCGAAGCTGGTAGAGACACCCCCAAAAAGACTTGTAGAGAAAGGAGGTTCTACAAAGTATTGACTCCGGGGGGCGCCATATAAATGTCCCCCCCACACTTATCACATATTTATTTGTAAAAAAAAAATTGAAAACCATTTATCATTTTCCTTCCACTTCACGATTATGTGACACTTTGTGTTGGTCCATCACATAAAATCCCAATAAAAGACATTTAAGTTTTTGGGTGCAACATGAGAAAATGTGGGAAATGTCAAGGGGTATGAATACTTTTTCAAGGCACTGTGTATGTATATATATATATATATAAAGACATGGATGAGCGGGTTTGGGGTGGAGGAACTTGACTGGCCTGCACAGAGTCCTGACCTGGACCCGATAGAAAACCTTTGGGATGAATTAAAACTGTGAGCCAGGCCTTCTCCTCCAACATCAGTGCCTGACCTCACAAACGCTCTTCTGGAAGAATGGTCAAACATTCCCATAGACACCCTCCTAAACCTTGTGGACGGCCTTCCCAGAAGAGGTGAAGGTGTTATAGCTGCAAAGGGCGGAGCCAACTCAATATTGAACCCTCCGGACTAAGACTGGGATGCCATTAAAGTTCATGTGTGTGTAAAGGCCGGCGTCCCAATACTTTTGGTAATATAGTGTATATGAATGGCTATCATTGGAAAGCATGGGGGGGGGGGACTACTTGTCATGCGACTTTGATGTCCAAGTTGCACACGTGTTAAAGGTAAACCTGCGACAGCTTTGATGATGAGAATCGCAGCTGGCACTGGAAGATAAGGACGGAAACACGGCCAGGACAGTGCAGTTCATCAATAAAAGTGTTTATGGATTTGTTTAGCTGGCTAGAAGTTTTAGTAGAGTCTATTTATAGTGTGACAACCCATCATTTCCTGCAGAGAACACAGCGATAAACACCAAGTACACTGTAAACACACTTGGCATAAGATATACTGTATGGAGCGCTACCTCCGTAGGAGCCACTGGTCCTCTGTTCTGTGCCTCAACCTTCTGAAGAAGCTCAACAGCTCCTCTGACACACCAGGTTGAGTGTCCAAACATACGATATCAAAGGAAATCACAGAACGTAATACTTAGGCCCAGATTCTGAAAGGACTTACGACGGCGCAGCGCCACGTACGCCGTCGTAAGTCCTAATCCGACCCGTTGTATCTATGCGCCTGATTCTTAGAATCAGTTACGCATAGATATCCATTAGATCCGACAGGCGTAAGTCTCTTACGCCGTCGGATCTTAACTGCATTTTTTTTTGACCGCTAGGTGGCGCTTCCGTCGAATTCCGTGTCGAGTATGCAAATTAGCTAGATACTCAAATTCCCAAACGTACGCGCTGCCGACGCAGTAAAGTTACGACGTTTACGTTAGGCTTTTCCCGGCGTATAGTTGCCCCTGCTATATGAGTACCAATGTTAAGTATGGCCGTCGTTCCCGCGTCGAAATTTGAAAAATTTCCGTAGTTTGCCTCAGTCGTCCGTGAATGGGGCTGGACGTCATTTACGTTCACGTCGAAACCAATGACGTCCTTGCAGCATACTTTGGAGCAATGCACACTGGGAAATTCCACGGACGGCGCATGCATACGTCAATAACGTCGGGTCACAGTAGTTTTACATAAAACACGCCCCCCGATCCAAATTTGAATTAGGCGGGCTTACGCCGGCCGATTTACGCTACGCCGCCACAAATTACGGAGCAAGTGCTTTGAGAATACAGCACTTGCCCGTCTAAGTTGCGAAGGCGTAACGTAAATCGGATACGTTACGCCCGGGCAAAGATACGCCGCTGACTGAGAATCTGGCCCCATGTGTCCAATAGTAGCGCTATATCAAAGAAAACCATCACCAAACCAGGGAGTAAAGGCAAACCTTATATATTGCCACCCAGTCTGGTTGGTAACTAGGCAAGCATAATCTGGATAAACATTAAAAAAATTCATCTGCTAGTGCACTTACCCCATCTAGGCGGCGGTCATCGGGCAGCAGAGGGGTTCGGCCAGCGGCGGACATCAAGGAGCGTCGGGGATCAGGGCATCGGCGGACATCAAGGAACATCAGGGATCAGGGCATCGGCGGACATCAAGGAGCGTCGGGGATCAGGGCATCGGCGTCAATCAAGGGGCGTCGGGGATTAGGGCATCGGCGTCAATCAAGGGGCATCGGGGATCAGGGCATCGGCGGACATCAAGGAGCGTCGGGGATCAGGGCATCGGCAGACATCAAGGAGCGTCTGGGATCAGGGCATCAGTGGACATCAAGGAGCATAAGGGATCAGGACATCGGCGGACATCAAGGAGCGTCGTGGATCAGGTCATCGGTGGACATCAAGGAGCATCTGGGATCAGGGCATCGGCGGATATCAAGGAGCGTCTGGGATCAGGGCATCGGCGGATATCAAGGAGCGTCTGGGATCAGGGCATCGGTGGACATCAAGGAGTGTCGGGGATCAGGGCATCGGCGGATATCAAGGAGCGTCTGGTATCAGGGCATTGGCGGATATCAAGGAGCGTCTGGGATCAGGGCATCGGCGGATATCAAGGAGCGTCTGGGATCAGGGCATCGGCGGATATCAAGGAGCGTCTGGGATCAGGGCATCGGTGGACATCAAGGAGTGTCGGGGATCAGGGCATCGGCGGATATCAAGGAGCGTCTGGGATCAGGGCATCGGCGGATATCAAGGAGCGTCTGGGATCAGGGCATCGGCGGATATCAAGGAGCGTCTGGGATCAGGGCATCGGTGGACATCAAGGAGTGTCGGGGATCAGGACATCGGCAGACATCAAGGAGCGTCTGGGATCAGGGCATCGGCGGACATGAAGGAGCATAAGGGATCAGGGCTTCGGCGGACATCAATGAGCGTCGGGGATCAGGGCATCGCCGCATCGCTAGAAGGTGAAGGGGCTGGCACTTAACCAAATGGGTAGGCACTGTCCAAAAGAAAAAGAGAATGGTATTGGAAGGGGCAAGGAAACAAAGGGGGCTTGCAGAATAATTATTATAGGAGGGCAGCCCATTGAAATGTTCTTCTGCCGGCTATCGTTGGGACCCTTTAAGAGTGTCTTTGCACTTAATGACAGTCCCAGGTAACCTGCATGCAGTATAGCTATGGTAAGGGCTTTTTTTCTCAGAGAATAGGTGCAGGACCTCCCCCCCCCACCTACCACCGTTCCTTGGTTCCACCCCCTACCCACATCTCAGTACCACCCCAGAGCCAAGTATTATTTTGTGGTGCTATGGAATTTTTATGGAATTTGTTAATGATCTCTTGCAGCCAGCAGCAATAGACCACCCCCCCCCCCAGCAACAATAAACCCCCTTCCAGCAAAAATAAACCCCCAGCAGCAACAACGGATCTTCCATGAGTCCAGCATGGTCACTCCTCTATCACGTGTTCTGGTGGAGACGGCCCGTAGCAAAACAACATGCACAAAAGGTGAGAAAAAAGGTGAAAACATTTTCTAAAAAGGAAAAACAACACAGCAATATTTCATGACCCGTCATGTACAGAGCAGTCTAAATGTCACCTGGGCGGAGTTTACATCTATTTTAGTGATTTTTTTTACCTGAGATTTCACATTCTTCGTGCCTTCCTTTGTTTCTCTGTAATCAACAACTGCTGAAAAATCAAATATCACCCATACCGAGCATGAATATTATTATCAGTTGCGGCTGGTCGGGGGCGGAAGCAAACAAACTCGCCGCCACCCCGGTTGGTCAGTCAGTCAAACCCCCCCTCCCCCCTGCGCCCATTCGGTCGGTCGATTGGCAAACTAGATATGTGCAGTTAGTTTCGTTCTGGATTTGTTTTGTCGACGAAATTCGACAAAATTTGTTGATTCGTAAATTAGAAAAAAAAAGAATGAAAATAAAAAAAAAAGAACGAAAATCGGAAATTAAGACCAAAAATTTGAAAACGCGAGAATTCGAAAATCCGAAATAATAAACGAACTGACCAATAATAGTTTCTTTCAAATTTGGCTGTTAGTAAACCGTAACCAATACGAATTTATCCGAAGTTACTAATTATCCTAAATAACGAATGCCGCATCTATATGAATGGAACGTAACAAATTCATAATAATAATAATAAAAAAAACTTTTTATTATTATTTATTATTAACCACTTAAGACCCGGACCTTTAGGCAGCTAAAGGACCTGGCCAATTTTTGCGAATCGGCACTGAGTCACTTTAACTGACAATTGCGCGGTCGTGCGACGTGGCTCCCAAACAAAATTGGCGTCCTTTTTTCCCCACAAATAAAGCTTTCTTTTGGTGGTATTTGATCACCTCTACGGTTTTTATTTTTTGCGCTATAAACAAAAATAGAGCGACAATTTTGAAAAAAATGCAATATTTTTTACTTTTTGCTATAATAAATATCCCCCAAAAACATATAAAACAACTTTTTTTTCCTCAGTTTAGGCCGATACGTATTCTTCTACCTATTTTGGGTAAAAAAAAATCGCAATAAGCGTTTATCGGTTGGTTTGCGCAAAATTGATAGCGTTTACAAAATAGGGGATAGTTTTATTGAATTTTTATTATTTTTTTATTTTTTTTACCTACTAATGGCGGCGATCAGCGATTTTTTTCGTGACTGCAACATTATGGCAGACACTTCGGACAATTTTGACACATTTTTGGGACCATTGTCATTTTCACAGCAAAAAATGCATTTAAAATGCACTGATTACTGTGAAAATGACAATTGTAGTTTGGGAGTTAACCACTAGGGGGCGCTGATGGGGTTATGTATGACCTCATCTGTGTCTCTAACTGTAGGGGGGTGTGGCTGTAGGTGTGACGTCATTGATTGTGTTTCCCTATATAAGAGAACACGCGATCGATGACGGCGCCACAGTGAAGAACGGGGAAGCTGTGTTTACACACAGCTCTCCCCGTTCTTCAGCTCCGGGGACCGATCGCGGGACTCCAGCGGCGATCGGGTCCGCGGGTTCCGCGGTCACGGAGCTTCGGACCGGGTCGCGGGAGCGCGCGCCCACGACCCACGGCTGGGCACTTAAAGAGGACGTACCTGTACGTACATGTGCCCAGCCGTGCCATTCTACCGACGTATATGTGCAGGAGGTGGTCCTTTAGTGGTTAATAATTTGTTACGTTCCATTCATTTAGATTAGGATCCCTCAGTCCCTTTATAAAGTAGCACAAAGTGTTGATGGCGGCATACCGGAGTATGCCCAACTCCCCTGTAGACACCGATCCCAGTTCTACTGACTGCAGGAAATGCCAGCCCACCCAGCTGTTTCTTCACCAGCCCACCTGACTGCTCTGAAGATCTCCCAGGGCAAGGGAAAGGAAAGATTCCGCACAACGCTGTCTTTCATAAAGCCTTACTACATGTGGGTGTCTCTCCCTGCCCTTCTCTGTGCAGCTGCAGAGAGGCTCATGTCTGTACCGCGCGCGAACTGATGGCACTCCAGGAGGAAGGAAGAGGAGCTCGGCCACGCTACAGCCTGGGAAGGGGAAGTTGGGGGCCCCAGGCCAGCTCGGGGCCCCAAGCAATTGATTGTTTTGCCTGTCCTGTAGCGATGGGCCTGGGTGGGGGGCACTCTTAAAATCTGGTGTAAGGTGGTGTGTGGCGCTCAAAACTGACCCTTTGAGGACAACCGTAATGCCCATGCGGCCCACGATAAAATTGAGTTTGACACCCCTGCGGCGTAAACAGATACCCAAAATGAATCGCCGTGTTTTTCTACCGAATTACTCAAGCTGCGCTATTTGAAGAATTTGCAAAATATCCGTATTCTTCCAAATTCCTGCCGACGGCTTTAAGAGCCGCGCCGTACTGCGCAGGGAAAAAGCTGTTTATTTCTGTTCCGGAGGTTCTCGAGCTGATAAAAGAACAGGCTGTCACGGATGTCGCCTCAATTGGCGCTCGTGCTGAGGGAATAAAAAATTCATCGGCATCCCTGTGAGCTGCCAGGCATGTAAATGCCAATATGTGAAACTTTTTTTTTTGTTGTTGTTTATGAATCTTCTATTCACATCTACAAAGATTTGGGCTTCACACCTCGTAATGATAATAAAGTGATCGGCTGGATGTGAAGTTGGTTTAAAGTGCTGCAAACGTTTTATCAAACCGATGTAGAAATCACATTCTGGTGATCATCGCCTGTAAGCTGTGAGGTTCTAGAATTCCCCGGTGGGGGGCTACTACACCCCTCCAACATGACCCTCCATGAGTAGAGGCTACTACACCCCTCCAACATGACCCTCCATGAGTAGAGGCTACTACACCCCTCCAACATGACCCTCCATGAGTAGAGGCTACTACACCCCTCCAACATGACCCTCCATGAGTAGAGGCTACTACACCCCTCCAACATGACCCTCCATGAGTAGAGAGTACTCTGCTCCAGGATATCACATCCTCCAACATGGAAGGATATACTCTGCTCCTGACCTCCTAGCTACCTTTCTGATTAGTTACCACCACCAGGATACAGTGGCGTAAACAAACTGAAAAGCCTCACTGTGCCCATCAAACACAGCCACTGTGCCCATCAATTTCCGCCAGTTTGCCCCATCAATTGCCGCCAATTTGCCCCATCAATTGCCGTCAGTTTGCCCCATCAATTGCCGCCAGTGTGCCCCATCCATTGCCGCCAGTTTGCCCCATCAAATGCCGCCAGTTTGCCCCATCTATTGCCGCCAGTGTGCCCCATCAATTGCCGCCAGTTTGCCCCATCAATTGCCGCCAGTGTGCCCCACCAATTGCCACCAGTTTGCCCCATCAATTGCCGCCAGTGTTCCCCATCCATTGCCGCCAGTTTGCCCCATCAATTGCCACCAGTTTGCCCCATCAATTGCCGCCAGTGTGCCCCATCAATTACCACCAGTTTGTTTGCCCCATCAATTGCCACCAGTTTGCCCCATCCATTGCCGCCAGTTTGCCCCATCAAATGCCGCCAGTTTGCCCCATCAATTGCCGCCAGTTTGCCCCATCAAATGCTGGCAGTTTGACCCATCAATTGCCACCAGTTTGTTTGCCCCATCAATTGCCACCAGTTTGCCCCATCAATTGCCGCCAGTTTGCCCCATCAATTGCTGCCAGTTTGACCCATCAATTGCTGCCAGTTTGACCCTTCAATTGCCACCAGTTTGACCCATCAATTGCCACCAGTGTGCCCTATCAATTGCCACCAGTGTGCCCTATCAATTGCCACCAGTTTGCCCCATCAATTGCCACCAGTTTGCCCCATCAATTGCCGCCAGTTTGTCCCATCAATTGCCACCAGTTTGCCCTATCAATTGCCGCCAGTTTGCCCCATCAATTGCCACCAGTGTGCCCCATCAATTGCCACCAGTTTGCCCCATCAATTGCCACCAGTTTGCCCCATCAATTGCCACCAGTGTGCCCCATCAATTGCCACCAGTTTGCCCCATCAATTGCCACCAGTTTGCCCCATCAATTGCCACCAGTTTGCCCCATCAATTGCCACCAGTGTGCCCTACCAATTGCCACCAGTGTGTATGATAGGATATGCTCTGCTCCTGACTATCCTTCTCTCTATCTTCCTGATTACACCTACCACTGGGATATTACACCCGGCGTGGCACTAACAACCCCCTAAACAGACACTTACCTGTATAGATAGATTCAGATAGATAGGGGGTGTCATCCAGAATGATGGGGTGCGGGGAGCGGCTCCAGGCTAGCGAGTGCTGGGTCCAAGCAGTGGCTCCAGGCTAGCGAGGTCCGGGCAGCGGCTCCAGGCTAGCGAGTGCTGGGTCCAAGCAGCGGCTCCAGGCTAGCGAGGTCCGGGCAGCGGCTCCAGGCTAGCGGGAGTGGGTTCCGGGCAGCGGCCACAGGCTAGCGGGGCCCGGGAAGTGGCTCCAGGCTAGCGAGTGCTGGGTAGCGGCTCCAGGCTAGCGAGTGCTGGGTTCAAGCAGCGCCTCCAGGCTAGCGAGGTCCGGGCAGCGGCTCCAGGCTAGCGGGTGAGGGGTCTGGGCAGCGCCTCCAGGCTAGCGAGGTCCGGGCAGAGGCTCCAGGCTACTGGGAGTGGGGTCCGGGCAGCGGCCACAGGCTAGCGGGGCCCGGGCAGCGGCTCCAGGCTAGCGAGTGTTGGGTAGCGGCTCCAGGCTAGCGAGTGCTGGGTCCAAGCAGTGGCTCCAGGCTAGCGGGGCCCGGGCAGTGGCTCCAGGCTAGCGGGTGAGGGGTCTGGGCAGCGGCTCCAGGCTAGCGGGGCCCAGGCAGCGGCTCCAGGCTAGCGGGTGAGGGGTCTGGGCAGGGGCTCCAGGCTAGCGGGGCCCAGGCAGTGGCTCCAGGCTAGCGGGTGAGGGGTCTGGGCAGCGGCTCCAGGCTAGCGAGGTCCGGGCAGCGGCTCCAGGCTAGCGAGTGCTGGGTAGCGGCCCCAGGCTAGCGGGTAAGGGGTACGGGCAGCGGCTCCAGGGTGGTGGGCTTTCTCTCTGGCTCCAGCAGCTTCCTCCTTGGCTCCAAGTCACGTGTCCAATAGGATCGCCTGACATTTTGGCCAATCGGGAAACGGGTCTTACACCTGCTTCCTGATTGGTGGGGAGAAGATTTAGTGTGAAAATAGAGAAAATCCATTCGCTATTGTCACACAACTGGGTGGGATCGGAACACACAGTGCCCCAAGCCCACCCTTTTTTGAAGCCTATTAGAGCCTAATCATATGCTTTGGCAAGTCGCTCTTCTTGCACTATGAACTAGTAAGTGAGACATGGAAGAAAACAAAATGTTCGATTGCTCTAATCAATAAATGACCTATAAGGTGACATTATAGAGAATAATGAGACGCATTGCCCCTCCCCCGCTTATCAGGACAAAGTTTAAACTACTTTACAGGTGAACGGGTCCCATTGAATTCCAATAATGTTTTATTTATTACTGTTGTATTGACTTTTCACCCCGGGCTTTAATGAGCCGTCCGTTACGGTCGGGGGGGGGGGGGGGGCTGGTAGTTTTTAGCACAGATCTCCTGGTGCAGAGAACAGAGCCCCCTATCAAAGGCCCCCTCCCCCAGAGAACCGGGAACTGACGGGGGGGGGGGGGGGTGCTGACGGCCGCCTCAAATTGACGTCCTTTTGTCCCCACAAATAGAGCTTTCTTTTGGTGGTAAAAACGACGTAAAATACGACGGCTGTGTTTCCTGGTCCATACCTTAGCATGAGTTGCGCCTCATATATGGGGAATAACTTTACGCCGGACATACGACTTACGCAAACCGTGGCCTGGATTCAAGAAGCAATTGCGCCTGTGTAACCATAGTTACGCAGCGCAATTGCTTACTTGCCCCGGCGTAACGAATGCTCCTGATTCAGGAACCTCGTTACACCGACTGCAGCCTAAGATATGCGCGGCATAAGGCTCTTATGCCCGCATATCTTAGGCTGCATTCTTGCGGTGGACGCTAGGTGGCGTTCCCGTTGTGCTCAGCGTATAGTATGCAAATTGCCTACTAACGCCGATTCACAACGTTGCACGAGCCCTGCGTACGCAATTTACAATGTTTCCGTAGGGCGGTTTTCGCGTAAGGCTGCCCCTGCTATTAGGGGCAGCCAATGTAACGTATACCCGTCGTTCCCGCGTCGCGAAATTTTAAAGTTACGTAGTTTGCGTAAGTGAATCGTGAATGGCGCTGGACGCCATTCACGTTCACTTTGAAGCAAATGACGTCCTTGCGACGTCATTTGCCGCAATGCACGTCGGGAAAGTTTCCCGACGGAGCATGCGCTCTACGCTCGGCGCGGGAACGCGCCTAATTTAAATGATTCCCGCCCCCTACGGGATCATTTAAATCGCGCGCTTACGCCGGGCATTTTGCCGGCGCGCCCACGCAATTTACCGAGCTACTGCTCCGTGAATCAAGGGCAGCGCAGTAAATTTGCAGGGGGCGCAGGGCAAAAACGTTGCCCTGCGCCTCTGTAAAAAACGCGCAAATCTACTTGAATCCGGGCCCGTGTATATTATGTGCCGGGCGCAAGTCTGGTCGTGAATCGACATATCTCCCTCATTTCCATATTTGAATAGGAAATCAATGGGAGCTCCACTTGCGGCCAGCGTAAATATGCGCCCACGTAGGAAAGTTACGTCGGTCGGATGAAGCCTATTTTCAGGCGTATCTCAGTTTATGGGCACGGCGCACAGATACGACGGCGCATACTTACACTTACGCGGCGTATCTCGAGATACGTCGGCGTAAGTGCTTTGTGAATCCGGGCCTTTGTATGTAGGGATTGTACGGGGTTGTTACCGAAATGTGGTGAAAATTTCAGGTCAATCCACCTTTACCAAAATATTTACCTAGAAAAATGGCGCCGGGTTCCATACTTATTTTACCTCCTGTATCATTTGTTCTCATGGCTTCGGGTTGCCCAAGCAGTGACGGTTGGGCTGAAGGAACTTTCACATCCATATCCAGCTCACTGATTGATCTGTTTTCCTCTCTTCTGGAGAACTCCCGGGAACTGACCAGGTAAAAGGTGGTGTTGTTGTCTCCTCCTAGAACACGTTCCGTCATTCTAGAACATCTACATTTTCGAGTGACATCGTAACGTCAAGTTCTTCTTGGTATGTCCTCCTCCTCCTCCTGTGCATGGACGACGCGTTTGGCCCTCGGGGGCCTACACGGCTATTTTGTTTTTCAGAGTTCATTTGCAACATGTTGTTGACCAATTCCTTTTATGTTCAAGTCCCTCGGGGCCTTTAAAAGCAGAAACTGTCAACAACAAAGGCAGGTTACAGAATGGAGACGGCAGTCGAAAAATGCGATCACCTCCCGATCACGCCGCGCACACCGATTGTCCACAAGAGGAACCAGTTTAGAATGCGTGTTCACTAGGTCAGGGGCGTAGATTTAAAAAAATCCTGGGGGGGGGGGGTGGTTCAGCTCTTTCCTTTGGGGGGGTTCGGGGGTTTCAGTTTTTTCCTGGGGGGGGTTTAAGGTCTTTCAAACTCAAAGGCGTCATTTACACTTTTATGTTGGGGGATGTACGGTAAAAACATGTCACGGGCAGAGTGGGCCCATGAGACTTTGCAAAGAGACCTAGCAGTAATTTCATGCTTTTCAAGGGGGGACCCCTTATTAAACTGAGGGGATTGGGCACAATAGAAGGGGGTCTCCGCTGATCACATGGTAAAAAGCCTTCGTCATCCGTACCGTGATTGGAGATGCGGCGTGTCCAGACAACACACCGCACCACAGATCGCTATGCTGTGCGCCGCCCGAGGGGGCGGCTTGTTCTGAATGAGGTTGTATAACATCCAATCAGGACAATGGAGCCCCCCGCCTGCCCACCATTCTTCTATAGGCCAGGCGGGGAGGTGTTAGGGTGGTAGGTTTGGCACAACAGGAGGATTTACATTAGCCCAGATTCAAAGAGCAATTGCGCCTGCGTAACCATAGTTACGCAGCGCAATTGCTTACTTGCTTACTTGCCCCGGCGTAACGACTTCTCCTGAATCAGAGAGCTCGTTACGCCGACTGCAGCCTAAGATATGCGTGGCCAGGCCCGGACTGGGATAAAAAATAGGCCCGGGCATTTTGGATTGAGCAGCCCGTGACATGTTAACCGGCCCTTTCCCCACTCTTAACCCTGACGGGATCCCGGAAGAGGTGTGTGTGTGTGTGTGGGGGAGGGTAGGCGAGGGGGGACCAGGAAAGAGCATAGGGGGGTGGAGAGCACAGGGAATAACCTTGAGAACATGGGGTGGGGTGAGAGCACAAGTGAGGCAGGGAACACAGGGAGGAAGAGGAGAGCACAGGGGGGCAGCGAGAGCATGGGGGAGGTGGAGAGCACAGGGAGGTGGCGGAGAGCACGGGGGGGGGGTGGGGGTAGAGATTACAGGGGGCGGGGAGAGCATGGGGGGATGTGGAGAGCACGGGGGATGTAGAGAGTGGGGAGCACAGGGGGGGGGATGTGGAGAGAACAGGGGGATGTGGAGAGAACAGGGGGGATGTGGAGAGAACAGGGGGGATGTGGAGAAAACAGGGGGGATGTGGAGAAAACAGGGGGGATGTGGAGAAAACAGGGGGGATGTGGAGAAAACAGGGGGGATGTGGAGTGTGGAGAGCACAGGGGGGATGTGGAGTGTGGAGAGCACAGGGGGGATGTGGAGAGCACAGGGGGGATGTGGAGTGTGGAGAGCCCAGGGGGGATGTGGAGAGCACAGGGGGGATGTGGAGTGTGGAGAGCACAGGGGGGGATTTGGAGAGCACAAGGGGGAGATGTGGAGCAAAGGGGGGAGATGTGGAGAGCACAGGGGGGATGTGGAGAGCACAGGGGGGATGTGGAGAGCACAGGGGGGATGTGGAGAGAACATGGGGGGTGTGGAGAGCTCAGGGGGGATGTGGAGTGTGGAGAGCACAGGGGGGATGTGGAGAGCACAGGGGGGATGTGGAGTGTGGAGAGCACAGGGGGGGGTGTGGAGTGTGGAGAGCACAGGGGGGGATGTGGAGAGCTCAGGGGGGATGTGGGGAGCTCAGGGGGGATGTGGGGAGAGCACAGGGGGGGGATGTGGAGAGCACAGGGGGGGGGATGTGGAGTGGGGAGAGCACATGGGGGGATGTGGAGTGTGGAGAGCACAGGGGTGGATGTGGAGAGCACAGGGGGGATGTGGAGTGAGGAGAGCACAGGGGGGATGTGGAGTGTGGAGAACACATGGGAGGGGGGGGAGAGCTTGGGGGGGATGTGGAAAGCACAGGGGGGAGGAGGAGAGCACAGGGGGGGATGTGGAGTGTGGAGAGCACAGGGGGGATGTGGACAGCACAGGGGGGGTGTGGACAGCACAGGGGGGATGTGGACAGCACAGGGGGGATGTGGACAGCACAGGGGGGATGTGGACAGCACAGGGATGTGGACAGCACAGGTAGGGGGGTGTGGACAGCGCAGGTAGGGGGGTGTGGACAGCGCAGGTAGGGGGGTGTGGACAGCGCAGGTAGGGGGGTGTGGGCAGCGCAGGTAGGGGGGTGTGGACAGCACAGGGATGTGGACAGCACAGGTAGGGGGGTGTGGACAGCGCAGGTAGGGGGGTGTGGACAGCGCAGGTAGGGGGTGTGGACAGCGCAGGTAGGGGGGTGTGGACAGCGCAGGTAGGGGGGTGTGGGCAGCGCAGGTAGGGGGGTGTGGGCAGCGCAGGTAGGGGGGTGTGGGCAGCGCAGGTAGGGAGGTGTGGGCAGCGCAGTTAGGGGGGTGTGGGCAGCGCAGTTAGGGGGGTGTGGGCAGCGCAGTTAGGGGGGTGTGGGCAGCGCAGGTAGGGGGGTGTGGGCAGCGCAGGTAGGGGGGTGTGGGCAGCGCAGGTAGGGGGGTGTGGACAGCGCAGGTAGGGGGGTGTGGACAGCGCAGGTAGGGGGGTGTGGACAGCGCAGGTAGGGGGGTGTGGGCAGCGCAGGTAGGGGGGTGTGGGCAGCGCAGGTAGGGGGTGTGGACAGCGCAGGTAGGGGGGTGTGGACAGCGCAGGTAGGGGGGTGTGGACAGCGCAGGTAGGGGGGTGTGGGCAGCGCAGGTAGGGGGGTGTGGGCAGCGCAGGTAGGGGGGTGTGGGCAGCGCAGGTAGGGGGGTGTGGGCAGCGCAGTTAGGGGGGTGTGGGCAGCGCAGGTAGGGGGGTGTGGACAGCGCAGGTAGGGGGGTGTGGGCAGCGCAGGTAGGGGGATGTGGGCAGCGCAGGTAGGGGGTGTGGGCAGCGCAGGTAGGGGGGTGTGGGCAGCACAGGTAGGGGGGTGTGGGCAGCACAGGTAGGGGGGGTGGACAGCACAGGTAGGGGGGTGTGGGCAGCACAGGTAGGGGGGTGTGGACAGCACAGGTAGGGGGGGTGTGGACAGCACAGGTAGGGGGGTGTGGACAGCACAGGTAGGGGGGTGTGTGGGCAGCACAGGTAGGGGCGTGTGGACAGCACAGGTAGGGAGTGTGGGCAGCACAGGTAGGGGGGTGTGGGCAGCACAGGTAGGGGGGTGTGGGCAGCACAGGTAGGGGGGTGTGGGCAGCACAGGTAGGGGGGTGTGGACAGCACAGGTAGGGAGTGTGGGCAGCACAGGTAGGGGGGTGTGGGCAGCACAGGTAGGGGGGTGTGGGCAGCACAGGTAGGGGGGTGTGGACAGCACAGGTAGGGGGGTGTGGACAGCACAGGTAGGGAGTGTGGACAGCACAGGTAGGGGGGTGTGGACAGCACAGGTAGGGGGGTGTGGACAGCACAGGTAGGGAGTGTGGGCAGCACAGGTAGGGGGGTGTGGACAGCGCAGGTAGGGAGTGTGGGCAGCACAGGTAGGGGGGTGTGGACAGCACAGGTAGGGGGGTGTGGACAGCACAGGTAGGGGGGTGTGGACAGCACAGGTAGGGGGGTGTGGGCAGCACAGGTAGGGGGTGTGGACAGCACAGGTAGGGGGGTGTGGGCAGCACAGGTAGGGGGGTGTGGGCAGCACAGGTAGGGGGGTGTGTGCAGCACAGGTAGGGGG
Organism: Rana temporaria; assembly: GCF_905171775.1. NCBI lineage: Eukaryota > Metazoa > Chordata > Amphibia > Anura > Ranidae > Rana > Rana temporaria. Next base: position 5,525,858 of record NC_053500.1, on the reverse strand, counting down.
GTGTGGACAGCACAGGTAGGGGGGTGTGGGCAGCACAGGTAGGGGGGTGTGGACAGCACAGGTAGGGGGTGTGGACAGCACAGGTAGGGGGGTGTGGACAGCACAGGTAGGGGGGGTGTGGGCAGCACAGGTAGGGGGGTGTGGACAGCACAGGTAGGGGGGTGTGGACAGCACAGGTAGGGGGGTGTGGGCAGCACAGGGTGCTCCTTTTATCCAGGTTACAGGAGGGGGGGGGGGCTGCTGTACTCACGGTTTCTGTCATCAAGGCGGGCATTATCCTCCGGGCATCGTGGGACCTTTCTCGGCAGGAGACAGCAGCTCTAGCTCCTCCCCATTCTTAGTCACACCCCCGGCACCGACGGCTGACCAATACAGGCGGCCGTATCGTAGCTGTGTCATCTAGCTCCTCCTTCTTTGGTTCCGTCCTCCCAGCGCCGATGGCTGAGTTTAGCTGACAGCCGTGCGGCCGCGGAGAGGCTAGCTGAGTGGCGCGGGCTTAAAGAGCAGCCCAGCTCTCTTGGGCCCTGCGAGGACTTGCGGCCTGGTGGCCCTAGCGGCCGCGGCCCACCGGGAATTTGCCCGGTTTGCCCTATGGCCAATCCGGGCCTGTGCGTGGCATAAGGCTCTTATGCCCTCATATCTTAGGCTGCATTCTTACGCAGGCCGCTAGGTGGCGTTCCCGTTGTGGTCAGCGTATAGTATGCAAATTGCATACTAACGCCGATTCACAACGTTACGCGAGCCCTGCGTACGCAGTTTACGTCGTTTGCGTACGGCGGTTTTTGCGTAAGGCTGCCCATGCTAAAAGCAGTGGCAGCCAATGCTAAGGATACCCGTCGTTCCCGCGTCGCGAGGTTTACATTTTACGTCGTTTGCGTAAGTGAATCGTGAATGGCGCTGGACGCCATTCGCGTTCACTTTGAAGCAAATGACGTCCTTGCGACGTCATTTACTGCAATTCACGTCGGGAAAGTTTCCCGACGGAGCATGCGCTCTACGCTCGGGGCGCGGGAACGCGCCTAATTTAAATGATTCCCGCCCCCCTACGGGATCATTTACATTAGGCGCCCTTACGCCGGGCATTTTTGAGGAGCGCCCACGCAAATTACGTGGCTACTGCTTCATGAATGAAGCGTAGCGCAAATAATTTGCGTAGGCGCAGGGTAAAAAGGGTACACTGCGCCTCCGTAAGGAGCGCGCAACTGTACCTGAATCTACCCCACTGTCATGTTATTAGATATGAACCCAGCATTCCGTAATAATCTCTTTTTACTATCTATCTGTTACAAGGCAACCTTCGATCACCGATCTGGTGTCTGCACGTTCCATGACAAGAAGTGACAGTTGTATTGCGAGGTGCTTAGAGCCGACCCTTCCACCCCAAAAGGGAACTTTGCGCCGGCGTGCTGAAGAAGTGACATACATCAGACTTTACACTTTACAATAAGAGACCTTTCCATAGTACAGTTAATATTAACTATTCTACATATATTGCAGAAGACGATAAGAGGCCAATCCGATCCCAACTGGTTCCATATCATTCACCAAACACCCTGACTCAGGAAAAACCCGGCAGGTGAACTTCTTCACACCCACCGAGACACGCCCCTTTTTATTTGTAGCGAATAGATTTTACACAAATTCATACAAAAATTGTGCAATTCTTTAACCACTTCAGCCCCGGAAGATTTACCCCCCCCCCCCTTCATGACCTGGAAATTTTTACGACACGGCACTGCGTTACTTTAAGGCCTCGTACACACGACCGGATCTATCCGCTGGGATTGATCCGCGGATCAGTTCCAGCGGACAAATCCGGTCGTCTGTACGGCCTAGCGGATATTTATCCACGGAGATTTCTCGGCCGGATCGATTTCAAGCGGATATAAATTTCTTAGCATGCTAAGAAATGTATCCGCTTGAATCGGGTCCAGCGGATTGATCCGGTCGTCTGTACAGACTCACCGGATCAATCCGTCCGCTCCCCTCCCTCGCATGCGTCGTAATGATTCGACGCATGCGTGGAAGTACTTACCTTCCAGCGTCGCGCACGTCGCCGCGTCATCATCGCGGCGACGGCGCGACACGTCACCGCGGATGAATTCCGCGCGGATTTTGATCCGATGGTGAGTACAAGCCATCGGATCCAAATCCGGAGGAGGAATCTCCGCTGGAAACGCTCCAGCGGACTGACAATTGCGCGGTCGTGCGACGCCGTGCCCAAATAAAATTGACGTCCTTTCCCCCCCCCCACATATAGAGCTTTCTTTTGGTGGTTCTGTCCAGCTCAGTACGTTGCTTTAACCACTTAAGACCCGGACCATTATACAGGTTAAAGCGGGGGGTTCACCCAAAAAAAAATGTTTTAACATGACATTCAGCCGAGTTTGCAGAATTTTTTCAGTGCCGTACATACTGTATTTTCACCGCCGCTTCCGGGTATGTAATGTGCGGGACTGGGCGTTCCTAATTGATTGACATCCTTCCGACCGGCGCATACAGCGCGTCACGAGTTGCCGAAAGTGCGCAGGCACCGTATAGAGCCGACTCGCAGTCCGGCTTCTTTTGGCAACTCGTGACGCGCTGTATGCGCCGGTCGGAAGGATGTCAATCAATTAGGAACGCCCAGTCCCACATATTACATACCCGGAAGCGGCGGTGAAAATACGGTATGTACGGCACTTAAAAAAAAACAAAAAACAGCCGATTGTCATTCTGATAACTCGGCTGAATGTCATGTTAAACATTTTTTTGGGGTGAACCCCCGCTTTAAGGACCTTGCCCCTTTTTGCGATTCGGCACTGCGTCGCTTTAACTGACAATTGCGCGGACGTGCGACGTGGCTCCCAAAACAAAATTGGCGTCCTTTTTCCCCCCACAAATAGAGATTTCTTTTGGTGGTATTTGATCACCTCTGCGGTTTTTATTTTTTGCGCTATAAACAAAAATAGAGCGACAGTTTTGAAAAAAATGCAATATTTTTTACTTTTTGCTACAATAAATATACCCAAAAAAGATATACATTTTTTTTCCCCTCATTGTAGGCCGATACGTATTCTTCTACCTATTTTTGGTAAAAAAATCGCAATAAGCGTTTGCGCCAAATTTATAGCGTTTACAAAATAGGAGATCGTTTTATTGCATTTTTCTTAATAATTTTTTTTTTTACTACTAATGGCGGCGATCAGCGATTTCTTTCGTGACATTATGACGGACACATCAGACACTTTTGACACATTTTTGAGACCATTGTCATTTTCACAGCAAACAGCTATAAAAATGCATTGCTTGCTGTGAAAATGACAATTGCAGTTTAGGAGTTAACCACTAGGGGGCGCTGTAGGGGGTTATGTGTGACCTCATATGTGTTTCTAACTGTAGGGGGCGGGGCTGGACGTGTGACATCAGTGATCGTCTTTCCCTATATCAGGGAAGAGACGATCACCGACACTGCCAGAATGAAGAACGGGGAAGGTGTGTTTACACACACCTCTCCCCGTTCTTCAGCTCCGGTGACCGATCGCGGGACTCCGGCGCGCGAGCTTCGAACTGAGTCGCGACTCGCGAGCGCACCACCACGGCTGGGCTTAAAGAGACGCGTACAGGTACGTGATTGTGCCCAGCCGTGCCATTCTGCCGACGTATATCGTCGGTAGGGGGTCCTTAAGTGGTTAAGAAAGGTTGGGATGAGGCTCCGCATGGTGCATGACCTCAGTACGGCAGGTCACGGTGGCGGGGCCCATGGATGTGCACACCCTGAAGGTGGATGCACAGAACAGAACGGCCCAAAGGCGGTTGCCCAGATATATCCCCTCCCAGCATGCCCAACGAGGGAAGAACTCCTCTGATTGGCTGCTGGGAGAAGGTGGGTCTGTCAGAACCCCTCTAGCGCCAGCTGCCGCCCGGGGGTGATAGCGCAGACTGACCCACAGGACGAATTCTGAAATTGGCAACAGCCTAAATTTCCATAAACTGTGAATGGGAGTAAACTAATCCTCCCATTCCCCACTAACTTTAGCGTAGCGCCCGTACTGAAAAGTAAAGGGGCGCTACAAAACTATAGAATAGAAATTCAAATAGAATCAATTTTGAATAGAATAGAAAAGAGTAGATTAGACTAGAATAGAAAATAACAGCAGGGCAGAAGCTCGACACGGGACCTGGATACATAGCAGTGATAAATTTATAGAAAATGGTGACTGCAGCAGTGACCTGTGGATCTGATTCTCAGAGGCGGCTCTAGGCTTTGTGAGGCCTTAGGCAAAACTTGACATGGGGGGCCACTCACACCCATGATGGGAAATATAATTCAAGGACAAGAGCCTCTTCCCCACAACCCTGGACGGTGGTTGTGGGGGTCTGTGGGCAGGGGGCTTATCGGAATCTGAAAGCCCTCTTTAACAAGGTGGCCCCCAGATCCTGCCCTTTATTAACTAAGGGGCAGTGGCCACTCAGAGATATCAACTTCTGAACCCGCCCCCTTGTGAGGTCATTGACTGAGGGCATGCTGGGTCATTGATGTCACAAGGGGTGGTGTCACTGATATTCACTGGTTGTTAGGGACGCTGGGGGCCCCTGCTTATGCAATAATGTCCATCAGTACCGAAAAAGGGGGTCGTCTAGCGCCCAGGGCAAGGATCCTTAATTGTGACCCTCCCCCACTGTTAAAACATGTTGTAGAATGGGTGTACCACCCTGTGTCTACTTTTTGCTCCTTTGCTTCACTGCACCCGGGGAGGCTTCCCCTCCTGCCCACCCCTTGTCCCAACCCTGATGTCCATACCAAACCTTCAGCTTCCAGGACACAAACAGCCTGCAGAGCTCCAGAGAACAGCAGTGAGCACAAGAGAAAAAAAGATTTGACTCTTGTCTTGTTTATCATTTTTCCCTGACATAAAATGTAGTCGTTTTACTGTACAGCGAAAACAACATATACTGCAGCGTGTTGTGCCTCTGGCCAGCAGATAAGAACTCAGAACACTTTGTTTGTCAGGCGAAAGGTCTCCTATATAAAAAGGGAGCAGCACCTGAAAAAAAAACACCATTATTATAGCAATCAAACAGGGCGTTCTGAAGCTGGCCCAGTCATTAACCCTTCCTCTACTATAGATACGGCCTCCGTGGCAAAGGGGTAAAATATCATGATGGGCTGGGTGTTCGCACCCATCGCAGCCCCTGTGCTGACATTACACTCTGTTGGGTTTCTATACACTTTTTATAGAACAAGAATATAACAAAAAATGTAGCAGCAAAATCTGAGACCACCAAGGTCAGTAAGAATGGCCAGTGGGGGCCGGTGCTCAACTTTCTTGGGAGGGGAGGGGGGGGGCCGCGGCCCCCTCCCAGGCAGGGACAGGTGGAGAAGAAATTAGAATGGGCAGCGACGCCAACAGCAGTGTGCAGCAGTACAGATGATGACGACACCTCACCAGTCCATTAGGGGTGCCCGGGCGCCGCCCCCCTCTCTCCAAGCCACCCCCTCCTTTATGCAATGGTTTTATCCATGGCTGCCACGGAAACCCACTATGCATGCGTCCGGCCCCTTTCAGGGCACAGTTTTTTTTCTTTTGGGCTTATCTGAGTTAGGAAAACGACAATCACAAAACATGCAATATGTAAGCATGCATGGGAATTGCAAACATTACATTGTCATCGTTTCATACAACAAAGAGAACAAGAGAATCTAGAACTGCACAATGTCACAGAAAAGCAAAACTACATTACAATCCGACAGATTCGAGTGACTCCAAGCTTTGCCTGAAATACCGGGCCAAAAAAATTAAATAAATTGCAATTCCACAGTGGGAACACAGAAAAAACAATTGGCGCGTGGTCAGTATAACCAGGCATTGTTCTGAGGGCCCAACAGGTTTACACATTAGTTAGAAAGGAGAGACAGAGCTATAAGGGTTCAGACACACCACTGACTACAGATCCTACATACACCATTTTGATAAAAGTTTGTATACCCCCGACTGTCACATCTTCATAAGCATTCCAAAACCATGAGCATTAATACATTCACCCCCATCCCACCCTCCTTGCGGATAATACAATCTCCTCTCTACATTAGTTTCCCTCTACATCACAGCCCACCTTCTTTACATCACAGGTCCCCCCAACCACCCCATTACACCACAGGCCCCCCCCAACCACCCCATTACATCGCAGGCCCCCCCCAACCACTCCTTTACATCACAGGCCCCCCAATCACCCCTTTACATCAGAGGTCCCCCCAACCACCCCTTTACATCACAGGTCCCCCCAACCACCCCATTACACCACAGGCCCCCCCAACCACCCCATTACATCGCAGGCCCCCCCAACCACTCCTTTACATCACAGGCCCCCCAATCACCCCTTTACATCAGAGGTCCCCCCAACCACCCCTTTACATCACAGGTCCCCCCAACCACCCCATTACATCACAGGTCCCCCCAACCACCCCATTATACCACAGGCCCCCCTCCCCAACCATTCCTTTACATCACAGGCCACCCAACTGCCCCTTTACATTACAGCCCCCCAACCACCCCTTTACATCACAGGCCCCCCAATCACCCCTTTACATCACAGGTCCCCCCAACCACCCCTTTACATCACAGGCCCCCCAATCACCCCTTTACATCACAGGCCCCCCCAACCACCCCATTACATCACAGGTCCCCCCAACCACCGCTTTACATCACAGGTCCCCCCAACCACCCCTTTACATCACAGGTCCCCCCAACCACCCCTTTACATCACAGGCCCCCCAACCACCCCTTTACATCACAGGTCCCCCCAACCACCCCATTACACCACAGGCCCCCCCAACCACCCCATTACATCGCAGGCCCCCCCAACCACTCCTTTACATCACAGGCCCCCCAATCACCCCTTTACATCAGAGGTCCCCCCAACCACCCCTTTACATCACAGGTCCCCCCAACCACCCCATTACATCACAGGTCCCCCCAACCACCCCATTATACCACAGGCCCCCCTCCCCAACCATTCCTTTACATCACAGGCCACCCAACTGCCCCTTTACATTACAGCCCCCCAACCACCCCTTTACATCACAGGCCCCCCAATCACCCCTTTACATCACAGGTCCCCCCAACCACCCCTTTACATCACAGGCCCCCCAATCACCCCTTTACATCACAGGCCCCCCCAACCACCCCATTACATCACAGGTCCCCCCAACCACCGCTTTACATCACAGGTCCCCCCAACCACCCCTTTACATCACAGGTCCCCCCAACCACCCCTTTACATCACAGGCCCCCCAACCACCCCTTTACATCACAGGCCCCCCAACCACCCTATTACATCACAGGTCCCCCCAACCACCCCATTACATCACAGGTCCCCCCAACCACCGCTTTACATCACAGGTCCCCCCAACCACCCCTTTACATCACAGGTCCCCCCAACCACCGCTTTACATCACAGGCCCCCCAACCACCCCTTTACATCACAGGCCTCCCCAACCACCCCATTATATCACAGGCCCTCCCAACCACCCCATTACATCACAGGTCCCCCCAACCACCCCATAACATCACAGGTCCCCCCAACCACCGCTTTACATCACAGGCCCCCCAACCACCCCATTACATCACAGGTCCCCCCAACCACCGCTTTACATCACAGGCTCCCCAACCCCCCCTTTCCATCACAGGCCCTTCCAACCACCTCATTACATCACAGGTCCCCCCAAACACCGCTTTACATCACAGGCCCCCCAACCACCCCATTACATCGCAGGCCCCCCCAACCACTCCTTTACATCACAGGCCCCCCCAACCACCCCATTACATCACAGGTCCCCCCAACCACCCCATTACATCACAGGTCCCCCCAACCACCCCATTACATCACAGGTCCCCCCAACCACCGCTTTACATCACAGGCCCCCCCAACCACCCCATTACATCACAGGCCCCCCAACCACCCCATTACATCACAGGCCCCCCAATCACCCCTTTACATCACAGGCCCCCCAACCACCCCTTTACATCACAGCCCCCCAACCACCCTTTTACATCACAGGCCCTCCCAACCAGCCCTTTACATCACAGCCCCCCAACCACCCCTTTACATCACAGCCCCCCAACCACTCCTTTACATCACAGCCCCCCAACCACCCTTTTACATCACATGCCCTCCCAACCACCCCTTTACATCACAGGCCCTCCCAACCATCCCTTTACATCACAGGCCCCCCCAACCATTCTTTTACATCACAGGCCACCCAACCGCCCCTTTACATCACAGGCCCCCCCAACCACCCCTTTACATCACAGCCCCCCAACCACCCCTTTACATCACAGCCCCCCAACCACCCCTTTACATCACAGCCCCCCAACCACCCCTTTACATCACAGGCCCCCCAATCACCCTTTTACATCACAGGCCCTCCCGACCACCCCATTACATCACAGGTCCCCCCAACCACCCCATTACATCACAGGTCCCCCCAACCACCGCTTTACATCACAGGTCCCCCCAACCACCCCTTTACATCACAGGTCCCCCCAACCACCGCTTTACATCACAGGCCCCCCAACCACCCCTTTACATCACAGGCCTCCCCAACCACCCCATTATATCACAGGCCCTCCCAACCACCCCATAACATCACAGGTCCCCCCAACCACCGCTTTACATCACAGGCCCCCCAACCACCCCATTACATCACAGGTCCCCCCAACCACCGCTTTACATCACAGGCTCCCCAATCACCCCTTTACATCACAGGCCCCCCAACCACCCCTTTACATCACAGCCCCCCAACCACCCTTTTACATCACAGGCCCTCCCAACCAGCCCTTTACATCACAGCCCCCCAACCACCCCTTTACATCACAGCCCCCCAACCACTCCTTTACATCACAGCCCCCCAACCACCCTTTTACATCACATGCCCTCCCAACCACCCCTTTACATCACAGGCCCTCCCAACCATCCCTTTACATCACAGGCCCCCCCAACCATTCTTTTACATCACAGGCCACCCAACCGCCCCTTTACATCACAGGCCCCCCCAACCACCCCTTTACATCACAGCCCCCCAACCACCCCTTTACATCACAGCCCCCCAACCACCCCTTTACATCACAGCCCCCCAACCACCCCTTTACATCACAGGCCCCCCAATCACCCTTTTACATCACAGGCCCTCCCGACCACCCCTTTACATCACAGGCCCCCCCAACCACCCCTTTACATCACAGGCCCTCCCAACCAACCCTTTACATCACAGGTGTTTTTTAACTTAAACACCTGTTCAGACCTGCCATGCGTCCCTCCATCTGCCCTGCTGTTAGGAGGGGGGGGGGATACTCAGGAGAGGACACCCAGGCTGCTAATTGTTGCGGACACGGTCTGGATACAGGACTGTCACTCGGCCATTATAGTGAAGCCAGATCTAAAATATCTTTGTACTGTCTGATGGAGTTTTACCCCTACCCTTCACTGAAAACACTTGAAATGAAGAATTCAGAGAGTTGTCCACATACCTTTGGCGATATCGTTTATTAGGCTCATGTTTGATACAACGAAGAAGGGACAAAATGCGCATGGATTATTTCTTTGTTTGAAAATCATTTTATTGCAGATTATGTCTACCTGTTCAGATCTAGTTTTCCCTGAGATATCACAAGGCCCGAAGGCCCAACTGTTTTCTTTGAAGCAGGAACAGGGCAAAAGGGAGGAGCAAGGTCCAAAACGCCCGTGTTCCAGCTGTTAGGTTTGTCCTGTTGACGGGTTTCTTATCCTAGAACTGTTTTTAGAATTGTTAACCACTAACCCAAGGCTCTGAGTTCGTGGAGTCAGATCAACGAGCACATACGTCACACCTGGCTGTCCTGATCTTTCACCTACTTTCACCCTCTGGCAACGAAGTCGTCAACAAGCTTATACATTGCGGCCTTCAGCATTGTGGAAAACAGCCCCTATCTGTCCAGAACTCGGCCTGCTGAGCTCAGAGTAGCTGGCCATGTACTCTGCTCCGTACACAAAGTTCTGTACGTCTAAAACGATTGTCCTCCGAAGCCTACTCTCTAATACAGGGGTAGGCAACCTTCCAGATGTTGAGATCTACCTGGACAATACGGAGGAAATCAGTGCCCTGTAGTGTTCTCTGCCCCCCTGCCCCCCATTGCAGTGTTTCATATCAGTGTCCTCTGACCCCTTCAAATCACCCCCCCCCCCACTGTAGTGTCCTCTGTCCCTCTGCCCCCATATCAGTGTCCTCTGCTCCCATCACATCACCCCCCTACTGTAGTGTCCTCTGCCCTTCTGCTCCCCCCACCCATAACAGTGTCCTCTGCGCCCTCCATATCATCCCCCCCACTGTAGTGTCCTCTGCCCCTCTGCCCCCCCTAGCAGTGTCCTCTGCCCCTCTGCCCCCCCTAGCAGTGTCCCCTGTCCCCTTCATATCACCCCCCCCCACTGTGTGTCCTCTGCCCTCCTGTCCCCCCCCCCCATTGCAGTGTTTCAAATCAGTGTCCTCTGCCCCTTCAAACCCCCCCCCCCCCCACTGTAGTGTCCTCTGCCCCCTATAGCAGTGTCCTCTGCCCCTTCACATCACCCCTTCCCCCACTGAAGTGTCATCTGTCCTTCTGCCCCCCACTGTAGTGTCTGCTGCCCCTCTGCCCCCCCCCACCCATAGCAGTGTCCTCTGCCCCCCCCCCTCCCATAGCAGTGTCCTCTGCCCGCTCCACATCACCCCCCACCCACTGTAGTGTCCGCTGGCCCTCTTAACCCCCCCCCCCACCCATAGCAGTGTCCCCTGTCCCCTTCACATCAACCCCCCCCCCCCCACTGTGGTGTCCTCTGCACTCCTGTCCCCCCCCCCCCCCCCCTACATTGCAGTGTTTCAAATCAGTGTCCTCTGCCCCTTCAAATCCTCCCCCCCCACTGTAGTGTCCTCTGCCCCCTATAGCAGTGTCCTCTGCCCCTCCACATCACCCCCCGTTGTAGTGTCCTCTGCCCTTCTGCTTCCTACCACTGTAGTATCTGCTGCCCCCCTCCCATAGCAGTGTCCTCTGTCCCCTGTACATCACCCCCCTTCACACTGTGGAGTTTGCTGCCCCTCTTTGCCCCCCCCCCCCCCCTAACAGTGTCCTCAACCCCTCCACATCACCCCCTCCCACTGTAGTGTCTGCTGACCCTCTGCCTCCCCCATAGCAGTGTCCCCTTTCCCCTTCACATCACCCCCCACTGTAGTGTCCGCTGACCCTCTGCCCACCCCCCACCCATAGCAGTGTCCCCTGTCCCCTTCACATCACCCCCTCCCACTGTCGTATCTGCTGACCCTCTGCCCCCCCCCCATAGCAGTGTCCCCTTCACATCACCCCCCACTGTAGTATCTGCTGACCCTCTGCCCCCCCCCCCCCATAGCAGTGTCCCCTGTCCCCTTCACATCACCCCCCACTGTAGTGTTCGCTGACCCTCTGCCCCGCCCCCCCAACCATAGCAGTGTCCCCTGTCCCCTTCACATCACCCCCCCCCCCCCCACTGTAGTGACCTGCACCCCCCCCCCCTAAAGCAGTGTCCTTTTCCCCCTTCACACCATCCTCCAGACACAAACAGGAGTGTGCAGATGGCATTCTCCTACCTGTTGTGAGGTGTAAAAGCAGAGCGGAGAACGGGAGGGGAGGCATCATGGATGGGCAGGTGGTACAAAAGATTGTAACTGTGGGGAATGAGCTGATGGAAGTGGTAAAAGATTAGTTGGAGACGTGATAGGCTTCCCTGAAGAGATGAGCTTTCAGGGATTGCCTGAAGGCAGCAAGAGTAGGGGATAGCCGGACAGGTTGAGGTAGCGAGTTCCAGAGGATGGGAGCGGCTCTGGAGAAATCCTGGAGATGAGCACGGGAGGAGGAGACGAGAGAGCTTGAGAGTAGGAGGTCTTGAGAAGAGCGGAGAGGACGGTTTGGGTGCCCACACAGCCCCTGAGGATAACAAACATTTGCTACCCTACTGGGGTGACGACAAGCCATGCCCACTGCTTCTCCTACCCATGCCCCTTGTTTCTGCTGCCACCTTCTACAGACCACAGCCACCTACCCCCCCCCCCCCCCCTTCCCCTCTTGATTACATACTGTACTTCAAATGCACTTATCATGGATGGCAGTCACCCCTCTCCCAGACTCGCGGGCAATCATATCAGCCGGCAAACCATAAAGCACTGGCACAGCACCCAACAACCCGCATCCCCACCAACTACCACGTTCTGACCTGCAAAATGTGCCGTTTCATGATGACTGTGAATGACTTTTGCCTTTCAAATCTTCCATTCTAAATACAGTATCTTTGAAAAAGTATTCATACCCCTTGAAATTTCCCACATGTTGTCAGGTGTCCCCTCCCCCACATGGCTTCTCACAAACTGCAAACAGGACTTCTTATGTCTTTCACCAATGTCTTTCTTCTTGTCACTCTTCCATAAAGGGCAGATTTGTGGAGAGACCACTAATAGTTGTCCTGTGGACAGATTCTCCCCCCTGAGCTGTGCACCTCCTGTGCAGCTCCTCCAGAGTTACCACGGGCCTCTTGGCTGCTTCTCTGATGAATGCTCTCCTTGCCCGGCCCGGTCAGTTTAGGTGGACGGCCATGTCTTGGTAGGTTTGCAGTTGTGCCATACTCTTTCCATTTTCGGATGATGGATTGAACAGAAGCTCCGTGAGATCTTCAAAGCTTAGGAGATTTTTTTTTTTATAACCTAACCCTGCTTTATACTTCTCCACAACTTTATCCCCGACCTGTCTGGTGTGCTCCTTGGCCTTCATGATGCTGTTTCTACAGTATATTAAGGTTCTCTAACAAACATCTGAGGGCTTCACAGAACAGCTGTATTTATACTGAGATTAAATGACGCACAGGTGGACTCTATTTACTAATTAGGTGACTTCTGAAGGCAATTGGTTTTATTTAGGGGGGTATCAGAGTAAAGGGGGTTTACTCACCAAACCAGTGGCCATAGCTGTGCCCTAGGAGGCAGCCTAGTTTGCCTAGTGGTAGTGTCGGCCCTGGCCCCCCACACTAATATCCTCTAGATATTAGTTAGGGGTATCAGAGTAAAGGGGGCTGAATACAAATGCCCCTCCCCCCACACTTTTCACATATTTATTTGTATCATTTATCATTTTCCTTCCACTTTACAATTATGTGGCCACTTTGTGTTGGTCTATCACAGGGGTCTCCAAACCCCGGCCCGCGGGCAACATCCGGCCCGCTTGTGTGTTTTTGCCCAGCCCGCAGGCCGCAGTGTAAACAAAGCCGCCCATGCTGCCACGCCGTTTTTTTTTTTTTAAACAAGAGAAGCCGAGGCGCCGCGCGGCACCTCCCCTCTTCCCGCCCGCTGTTTGAAGTTGCGATCCCACGAGTGACGTCACAGGCGCGGCACCTCCCCTCCTCCTGCCCGCTGCTACACGCGTGGAAGGATCATTAATTCAAACAGCGGGCAGGAAGAGGGGAGGTGCCACGTCTGTGACGTCACTCGTGGGATCGCAACTTCAAACAGCGGGCGGGAAGAAGGAAGGTGTCGCGCATCGGTGACGGTAGCTGCAGAAGACCAGAAGTCATCTAGTACAGAGGTCAGAGACTGATCTTGTTATTGTGTTACATTGTTGTGCTGATGGGAACATTACTGGGGACACCACTAATGGGGACACCGCTAATGGGGACACATCAGCGGCGTCCCCATCAGCAGTGTCCCCATCAGCAATGATGGGGATGCTGTTGATGGGGACACCCCTGATGGGGACATGGGGTCACTGCTGATGGGGACATCGGCATCCCCATCAGCGGAGTCCCCATCAATGGTGTGCCCATCAGCAGTGTCCTCATCAACAATGATGGGGATGCCCATTGATGGGGACACCGGTGTCCCCATCAGTGGCGTCCCCATCATTGGTGTGCCCATCAGCAATGATGGGGACACTGCTGATAGGGATGCTGTTGATGGGGACACCGCTGATGGGGACACCGCTGATGGGGACCGGTGTCCCCATCAGCGGCGTCCCCATTATTGGTGTACCCATCAGCAGTGTCCCCATCAACAATGATGGGGATGCCGCTGATGGGGACACCGGTGTTCCCATCAGCGGCGTCCCCATCATTGGTGTGCCCATCAGCAATGATGGGGACACTGCTGATAGGGATGCTGTTGATGGGGACACCGCTGATGGGGACACCGCTAATGAGGACACCGCTGATGGGGACCGGTGTTCCCATCAGCGGCGTCCCCATCATTGGTGTACCCATCAGCAGTGTCACCATCAACAATGATGGGGACGCCGCTGATGGGGACACCGGTGTCCCCATCAGCGGCGTCCCCATCATTGGTGTGCCCATCAGTAATGATGAGGACACTGCTGATAGGGATGCTGTTGATGGGGACACCGCTGATGGGGACACCGCTGATGGGGACATGGGGACACCGCTGATGGGGACACCGCTGATGGGGACATGGGGACACCGCTGATGGGGACACCGGTGTCCCCATCAGCGGCGTCCCCATCATTGGTGTACCCATCAGCAGTGTCCCCATTAACAATGATGGGGACACTGCTGATGGGGATGCTGTTGATGGGGACACCGTTGACATTTTATACATACATTTTTTTTTTCGGCCCCCGAAAACTTGTAAAATCTACAATGTGGCCCTCGTGTTGAAAAGTTTGGAGACCCCTGGTCTATCACATAAAATCCCAATAAAACACATTTACGTTTTTTGGTTGTAACATGAGAAAATGTGAGAAAGGGGTGTGAATACTTTTTCTAGGCACAGTGATTGCAGCGAGCAGAGAAAGTCCCAGACTGATAATGTAACGAGTGACGACTGTACAGGACGGAGCTGCCAAAGCCGTCCGGCATCCCATTACCACACACCTAACACGAGCCCCCGGCCACCCCGGCCAATGAGACGGCTCGCTCCGGGCCAGACCTGTGCCTGGGCCCCGCCCCTTCCCCTGATGTAATCATACCTGGATCCTCTCCCAGTGTAACAGCCGCAGCTTCTTGCATCAGGAAATGGGACAAAGGTGATCGTGTTTTTTTTTGCTGAGCAGCGCAGGAATCGGGGAAACATGTTTTCTTCATCCGGAGACCTTTGCAACGGTTATAAGGGGCAGAAAATACATTAAACCGGTTTATGTGGCTGGACTATGATTTTATGTCTGCCTGGCGGTAAACAATAAGAACGTCCAATCGGCTTTACAGCATCGTACCCCCGGCGGGCCTTGTGCAACAGATTATTATTTTTATTTTTATTTGATGCAACTCTTCATTTAACCACTTGCCAACCGAGGACGTCATATGACGGTCTCAACTTTGTCTGGATGATGCAGGGCCACCATCAGGAATTATGGGGCCCCTTACACAGCTTCAGGCATGGGCCCCCCCTGGAGCAGAGAACCGGGGGGGGGGGGGTGCTGCCTAAAATTGAGGGAGGGGGGGCTACCGCGAATTGGGAAGCGGGGGGAAATAAGGAAAAATATATAAAAGAAAAAAAATTATAAAAAAAAGGGGGGTAGCCATCCGGGGCCCTGGGGACCTCTGGGCCCTTTAATAAAAAGAAATAAAAAATATATATAAAATGCATTTTTTTTTTTAATATAAAAAAAAGGGGGGTTGCCACATGGGGCCCTGGGGACCTCTGGGCCCTTTAATTAAAATATATATATATAAAGAAAGAAAGAAATAAAAAGAAAACAGAAAAAATAAAAAAATAAATATATAAAAAAAATGTACATTTTTTATAATAAAAAAAAGGGGGGTTGCCTTCCGGGGACCTCTGGACCCTTTAAAAAAAAAAATATATATATATATAAAATAGAAACAAAAAATATATAAAAAAATATATTTTTTATAAAAAAGGGGAGATTGTCTTCCGGGGCTCTGGGGACCTCTGGGCCTTTTAATAAAAAATATATATATTAAAAATATATATATTTTTTTTATAAAAAATAAATAAAAAAAAGGGGGGTTTCCATCCGGGGGCCCTTGGGGACCTCCGGACCCCTTACGTGTGCAACAATTTTAGCACTAGACCCCCTCTGTAACTCGAAAATAGTAACCTGTTAAAAAAATGTAAGCGTCGCCTATGAAGATTTATAAGTACCAAAGTTTGGCGCCATTCCATGAGTGTGCGCAATTTTAAAGCGTGACATGTTGGGTATCTATTTACTCAGCGTAACATCATCTTTCACATTATATAAAAAAATTAGGATAACTTTACTGTTTTGTTATCTTTTAATTCATGAAACCGTTTTTTTTTCCCCAAAAAAAGGCGTTTGAAAAATGATTGCACAAATACCGTGCTAGAAAAAAAGTTGCAATGACCGCCATTTTAAAAAAATACATAATGTTTGGGGGTTCTGATTAATTTTATAGCAAAAAAATGTTGATTTTTACATGAAGGAGAGAAGTGCCAGAATAGGCGCGGTCGACAAGAGGTCAATTAAAGTGGATCTCTACCCGTAATCCAAAGCACTCGCATATCAAAGCGAGTTTCCCCATAGAAGTCAATGTAAAGGAAAATAATTTGTTCCGCATTGACTTCTATGGCATGCAATACCGCATGTGGCCAGAGGTGGGGGGGCAATGAAGAGCCTCGGTAATGAGCATAATCCGTTCCAGGAGAATGCTCGTAATCCAAAGTACTCCCATATCTAAGAGAGTTTTTCCCATTGAAGTCAATGGAAATGAAAATAATTAATTCCGCATTGACTTCAATGGGATGCAGTACCGCGTTTAACCTGAGGTGGGGGGGGGGGGGCGCTGGAGAGCCTCGGAAACGGCCAAAAAGACCGGAGGACACGTCGGCTGACCTCTGCAAACCCTGAAAAGACTTTGTTCCCATAATTTGCCGAGGTCAGCTGTGCTGTCCTCTGGCCTTTCCGTGCATTTCCAAACGGCGCCGCTCAGCTGAGATCGGCGACATTCGGCTCTGCTCCGGTGCCCCCGTACCTCAGGCCTCAAACGCTGTACTGCACCCGCTTTGGCCTGAATCGTGCTCGTTTTGCGAGACAACGCTCGCAAACCGAGTCACGATTTTTAAAAATACAATGATTGTATTGCGAAACGCTCGTTAACCGCAGTACTCGCAATCCGAGGTTCCACCGTACACTTTAACCACGTAAGGACCAGCGGCAGGATGGCTCTCCTGTGCGAATCACCATAGGTGTACGTCGGGCGCTTTAAAAAACGATAGGGGGCGCGTGCACGCGACGCGACGCTGGAGCCGATGCGCGTGACCGGTGGGCGCGATGTCGTAAGCCCTCCACAGAAAGCCAGTATGGGGATCTGTCAATGTATACATACAGATCCCCGTTCTGACAGGCGAGAAGAGAGAGAGATCTTCTGTTCCTAGTGATCAGGAACAGCGATCTCTCTCCTCCTACAGTCAGTCCCCTCCCCCCACAGTTAGAAACGCCTCCCTAGGAAAAAAAGGAACCCCTTGATCGCCCTGACAGGGGAGGAGAGAGAGAGATCTTCTGTTCCCAGTTATCAGCAACAACGATCTCTCTCCTCCTCCAGTCAGTCCCCTCCCCCCACAGTTAGAAACGCCTCCCTAGGAAAAAAAGTAACCCCTTGATCGCCCTGACAGGGGAGGAGAGAGAGAGATCTTCTGTTCCCAGTTATCAGCAACAACGATCTCTCTCCTCCTCCAGTCAGTCCCCTCCCCCCACAGTTAGAAACGCCTCCCTAGGAAAAAAAGTAACCCCTTGATCACCCTGACAGGGGAGGTGAGAGAGAGAGAGATCTGCTGTTCCCAGTGATCAGCAACAGCGATCTCTCTCCTCCTCCAGTCAGTCCACCTCCCCCAACATTTAGAAACACCTCCCTAGGGAACACATTTAACCCCTTGTTCACCCCCCAGTGTTAACCCCTTTCCTGCCAGTGACATTTACACAGTAATCTGAGCATTTTTATAGCAATGATCGCTGTATAAATGTCAGTGGTCCCAAAATAGTGTCTGATGTGTCCGCCGCAATGGCAGATCGCCGCCATTACTAGTAAAAAATAAATAAATTATGAAAATGCCATAAAACTATCCCCTATTTTGTAGATGCTATAACTTTTGTGCAAACCAATCAATAAACGCTTATTGTGATTTTTTTTACCAAAATATGGAGAAGAATACGTATCGACCTAAACTGATACTTTTTGGGGATATTTATTATAGTGAAAGTATCAAAATTATCACTCTTTTTTTGTTTATAGCGCAAATACCACCAAAAGAAATCTCTATTTGTGGGGAAAAAAAGGACGTCAACTTTGTTTGGGTACAACGTCGCACGACCGCGCAATTGTCAGTTAAAGCGACGCAGTGCCGAATTGTAAAAAATGGCCTGGTCAGGAAGGGAGTTAATTCTTCCGGGGCTGAAGTGGCTAGCAGGTGCGGGCAGCGGATTCAGGCTAGCGGGTTATGGGTGCAGGCAGCGGCTCCCGGCTAGCGGGTGCAGGGTCCAGGCAGTGGCTTTCGGCTAGCGGGTGAGGGGTTCAGGCAGCGACTTCCGGCTAGCGGGTGCGGGGTCCAGGCAGCGGATTTCGGCTAGCAGGTGCGGGGGTCAGGCAGCGGCTTCAGGCTAGGGGGTGCGGGGTCCAGGCAGCGGCTAGCGGGGTCCAGACAGCGGCTTCTGGCTAGCGGGTGTGGGGTCCAGACAGCGGCTTCTGGCTAGCGGGTGTGGGGTCCAGGCAGCGGCTCCCAGCTAGCGGGTATAGGGTTCAGGCAGCGGCTTCCGGGTAGCGGGTGCGGGGTCCAGGCAGCGGCTTTCGGCTAACGCATGCAGGGTCCAGACAGCGGCTTCCGTATAGCGGGTGCGGGGTCCAGCTAGCGGCTCCCAGCTAGCGGGTGTGGGGTCCAGGCAGCGGCTTCTGGCCAGCGGGTGCGGGGTCCAGGCAGCGGCTTCCGGCTAGCGGGTGCGGGGTCCAGGCAGCGGCTTCCAGCTAGGGGGTGCGGGGTCTAGGGAGCAGCTCCCAGCTAGCGGGAGCGGAGTTCAGGCAGCAGCTCCCAGCTAGCGGGAGCGGAGTTCAGGAAGCGGTCCACGGCTAGCGGGGTTCAGGCAGCGGCTCCAGGCTAGCGGGTGCGGGGTCTGGGCAGCGGCCTCAGGGTGGCGGGGCTTCCTCTCTGGCTCCAGTGGCTTCCTCCTTGGCTCCACGTCAGTTGTCGCCTGACGTTTTGGCCAAGTCGGGAAACAGGGGGGTGGGGGGGCGCAGTTTCACATGTTCGCCCTGGGCTCTGGGTGACCTTGTCCTGACAATGCCAAAGCCGACCAATCAGAATCACTCTGATCTGTCCCAGAAGCCATGCAGAAAGAAGTGGGCGCCAGCAGCTCACCACCCACAGAGTACGGCGGGGACTTGGGGGGGGGGGAGTTTTAGTTCACCTTTAAAAAAAAATCTGAAAAGGTGGACTTACACTTTTAGGCTCTACCCCCACCTATGCCGGTAAAACGGCACGTGTGCGACTGTGCATTTTAATGTGTAGAAAAGCCTACGGGCGCCGTTCAAAGCAATCACCCGTGTCTCTGGTGACTCACATGGAAGGTGGGTGCCAGAGCTAGGAAAAGGCCCGTCTTGGATCTGGTATACACATGTAGAAAGAGGAAGGAGGAAGCTCCGCACACAGAAACCCCTGGAGTGTATACAGGAATCAGGATGGCTTCATCCTGGCTTCTCCCAGGCCACACCCTGACATGTTTCGCCACCCCACCCACAGGGCTTAGTCATGGGGTCCCTGTGGGCAGAGCAAAATACATCAGAGGCGTGGCCCGGGAGAATCTGGGCCCACCCACAGGGCTTAGTCTTGGGGTCCCTGTGGGCAGAGCAAAATACATCAGAGGCGTGGCCTGGGAGAATCTGGGCCCACCCACAGGGCTTAGTCATGGGGTCCCTGTGGGCAGAGCAAAATGCGTCAGAGGCGTGGCCTGGGAGAATCTGGGCCCACCCACAGGGCTTAGTCATGGGGTCCCTGTGGGCAGAGCAAAATGCGTCAGAGGCGTGGCCTGGGAGAATCTGAGTCCACCCACAGGGCTTAGTCATGGGGTCCCTGTGGGCAGAGCAAAATGCATTTAGAGGCATGGCCTAGGAAAATCTGGGCCCACCCACAGGGCTTAGTCATGGGGTCCCTGTGGGCCGGGAGGCGAAATGCGTCAGTGGGCGGCAGAAGACTGGCACCCAGCAGAAGATGCCAGCGCCAGCAGGGGAAGGGGATTATTGAAGGCAAGGCAAGTTCAGCTCCACTTTAAGAATTAATGGCACCGCTGTACGCCGGCTAAAAGGATCTGCTTTTTTTGTGCGTAGCACCCCGTATCATGAGCCTAGCTTAAAAGGACAATGATAAAATAATAAAAATGAAATAAACTCAGTATAAATAGTTCTGTGTAATTCAAATAAATAAAATAAAAAGGAAATGTATGTTTAAATTAAAAAATAAAAATAATGGGCCAGATTCACAGAAAAAGTACGCCGGCGTATCTACTGATACTCCGGCGTATTTTCAAATTTGCCGCGTCGTATCTTTAGTTTGAATCCTTAAACCAAGATACAACAACTTTTGGCTTCGAGGCTTCGTACGCCTTTGGATCGTAGGTGTAATACTTTGGCGCCCGCTGGGTGGAGTTTGCGTCGTTTTCCGCGTCGGGTATGCTAATTAGCTTTTTCCGGCGATTCACAAAGGTATGCGCGGCCGTCGCATTCTCTTACGTCGTCGCTAGTCGGCTTTTCCCGGCGTATAGTTAAAGCTGCTGTTTCGTGGCGTATAGATAGACTTGCCATGTTAAAGTATGGCCGTCGTTCCCGCGTCGAATTTTGAATTTTTTTTTTTTTGCGTAAGTCGTCCGTGAATAGGAAAATACGTAACTCACGTCTACGTTCAAAAAATGACGTCGGTGCGACGTCATTTCGCGCGAAGCACGGCGGGAAATTTCAAAACGGAGCATGCGCAGTAGGTTCGGCGCGGGAACGCGCCTAATTTAAATGATCCACGCCCCCTACCCGGATCATTTTAATTAGGCGGGCTTGCGCCGGAGGGATTTACGCTACGCCGCCGCAACTTTACAGGCAAGTGCTTTGTGAATCAAGCACTTGCCCGTAAAATTTGCGGCGGTATAACGTAAATGCGATATGTTACGCCGCCGTAAATGTACCTGAATCTGGCCCCATATATATATATATATATATGAGCTTAAAATAAAAAAAAATAAAAATTATAATTCATATGAAAATAGTTATGTGCAATTACAATAAAAAAAAGAAGGAAATGTAAGCTTACAATAACAATATATATATATATATATATATATATATATATATATATATATATATATTACTTAATTTGCAAATAGTTCTGTGCAATTACAATTAAAAAAAGGAAATGAAAGCTTACAATAATAAAAAAAAAAATGATAATTCATATTTAAATAGTTCTGTGCAACTACAATAAAAAAAGAAATGTAAGCTTAAAAACATGATAATTCCTGTATAAGTATTTGTGTGTAGCTGCAATAAAAAAAAAGGATATGTAAGATTAAAATAAAAAAATAAAAAAATGATAATTCCTGTATATATATTTGTGTTTAATTGCAATAAAAATGTAAATTTAGGCCTAAAATAAAATAAAAATTATAATTCTTGAATAAATATTTGCGTGTAATTGCAATAAAAAAAGTAATTGTAAGATTAAAATAAAATAAATGAAAATTCCTGGATGTTTGTGTGTAATTGCAATAAAAATGAAAATGTACGCTTAAAAAAAAAAAAAAAGATAATTACTGCATAAATATTTGTGTGTAATTGCAATAAAAAAGGAAATGTAAGCTTATATATATCTATCTATCTATTTATATATATATATATATATATATATATATATATATATATATATATAGATAGATAGATAGATAGATAGATAGATAGATAGATAGATAGATAGATAGAGATATATCTATCTATATCTATATAAATATAAAAATTCCTGTATAAATATTTGGGTGTAATTCCAATAAAAAAGGAAACATAAGCTTAAATGTTTTTTTTTTTTAATTCTTATGTAAATAGTTCTGTGTAACTACAATAAAACAGGAAATGTAAGCTTAAAAAAATAAAAAGATAATTCCTGTATAAATATTTGTGTATAATCCCAATAAAAAAGCAATTGTAAGATTAAAATAAAATAAATGATAGTTCCTGGATATTTGTGTGTAATTGCAATAAAAAAGAAAATGTACGCTTAAAATAAAAAAAGATAATTCCTGCATAAATATTTGTGTGTAATTGCAATAAAAAAGTTAATGTGAGCTTAATTAATATATATATATATATATATATATATATATATATATATATATATATATATATATATATATATATATATATATATATAAATTCCTGTATAAATATTTGTGTGTAAATCCAATAAAAAAAGAAACATAAGCTTAAAAAAAAAGGAAAAAAAATCATATGTAAATAGATCTGTGTAACTACAATAAAAAATGAAATGTAAGCTTAAAAAACAAAAAAAAAAGATAATTCCTGTATAAATATTTGTGTATAATCCCAATAAAAAAAATGAAATGGAAGCTTAAAAAAATAAAAAATAAAAGATCATTCCTGTATAAAGATTTGTGTGTAATCCCAATAAAAAATGAAATGTAAGCTTAAAAAATAAATAAATAAATAAAAGATAATTCCTGTATAAAGAATAAAGATTTGTGTGCAATTAAAAAGATATGTAAAACGGTGCAGCGCAGTGTAAATAAGCCCATAGGGGCAGATCCACATACATCTGCGCCGGGCGTAGTGTATCTAAGATACGCTACGCCGCTGTAACTTACTTTTGTTTGGTTTGAATCCTCAACGAATTTGCGCCATAAGTTAGGACGGCGTAGTGTATCTGTTGCGGCGTAAGGGCGCGGAATTCAAATGGAAGTGATGGGGGCGTGTTTTATGTTAATACGTCGTGACCCGACGTAAACTACGTTTTTGTGGAACTGCGCATGCGCCGTCTCTGGGGGTATCCCAGTGCGCATGCTCAAAATTAAACCGGAACCAGCCAATGCTTATGACGGTGACGTCATTCTACGCAAATTCCTATTCGCAAAAGATTTACGCAAACAACGTAAAAAATTCAAAATTGTACGCGGGAACGACGGCCATACTTAAAGCGGTCCTCCACCCTAAAGTGGAGTCCCGCTGATCGGAACCCTCCCCCCCTCCGGTGTCACATTTGACACCTTTCAGGGGGGAGGGGGGTGCAGACACCTGTCTAAAGACAGGTATTTGCACCCACTTCCGGCCACACGCTACGGGCGAAAGACGGGCATTCCGTCACATCCCGTCTGTCGCCCGTTGTGTGCTGGGAACACTCGGCTCCCAGCACACAGCGTGTGAGCCAATCGGCGGGCGCAGCGCGACTCGCGCATGCGCCGTAGGGAACCGGGCAGTGAAGCCGCAGCGCTTCACTTCCTGGTTCCCTCACCGTGGATGGAGGGGGGAGCAGCAGGGTGACGAGCGATCGGCTCATCCTCTGCTGCGATCACCGCTGGACTCCAGGACAGGTAAGTGTCCTTATATTAAAAGTCAGCAGCTGCAGTATTTGTAGCTGCTAGCTTTTAATATATTGTTTTAGTGGCACATCCGCTTTAACATTGAGTACGCCACCATAACCATATAGCACCTTTAACTATACGCCGGAAAAAGCCGAACGAAAACGATGTAAAAAAATGCGCCGGCCGGACGTACATTCGTGGATTGCCGTATTTAGCTAATTTGCATACTCAGCGCGGATTTCGACGGAAACGCCACCTAGCGGCCGCCGAAAAATTGCAGCTAAGATCCAACGGCGTACTAAGACGTACGCCTGTCGGATCGACCCGAGATGCCGTTGTATCTTGTTTTGTGGATACAAAACAAAGATACGACGCTGGAAATTTAAAATTACGCCGGCGTATCAGTAGATTACGCAAATTACGTAGTTTGCGTACGTCGGGTTTCGCGTAAGGTTACACATCCTAATAGCAGGTGCAGCCAATGCTATAGGATACCCACGTTCCCGCGTTGCGATATTTAAAATCTAAGTCGTTTCCGTAAGTGAATCGTGAATGGCGCTGGACGTCATTCACGTTCACTTTGAAGCAAATGACGTCCTTGCGACGTCATTTGCCGCAATGCACGTCGGGAAAGTTTCCCGATGGAGCATGCGCTCTACGCTCGGCGCGGGAGCGCGCCTAATTTAAATGATTCCCGCCCCCGGCGGGATCATTTACACTGCGCGCGCTTACGCCGGGCAATTTTGCCGGCGCGCCCTCGCAATTTACGGAGCTACTGCTCCGTGAATCGAGGGCAGCGCAAAATATTTGCGGGGGCGCAGGGCAAAATCGTTGCCCTGTGCCTCCGCAAATAAAGCGCAAATGTACCTGAATCTGGGCCATTGTCTTTTTGTATCTTCCCAACCAGTGACCCCCAATCTCCCAAAGCCAAAGGATGGTGTCATGTCACATACTCAGGGCATTGCGGTGCATCGCAGTGTAAATAAGCCCATAGACTTTTAAATGAAATGGTAATATCCAGTATCAGGTAAAGAGCTTTTCTTTCTCACCAGGTGTTTTCATCTTACATCGCTTCATTACCATTTCATTGAAAAGCGTGTGGCTGTATTTACACCGCGCTGCCCCGTTTTACATATTTTTTTATTTACATTTGAGGTGTTGCCTTTTGGTGTACGGCTTGCAATTTTGCCGATTGTCCTTTTATTCATATTTGTGTGTAAATGCAATAAAAAAAGGAAATGTAAGATTAAAATAATAATAATAATAATAAAAAAAGATAATTCCTGTATATTTCTGTGTAATTACAATAAAAAAGAAAATGTACGCTTAAAATAAAAAAAAGATCATTTCTGTATAAATATGTGTGTCATTGCAATAAAAAAGGAAATGTAAGATTTAAAAAAATAAAAATAAAAATAATAATAATATAATTATAATTGTAATAAGAAAGGAAATGTAAGATTAAAATAAAAAAAAGAAAATTCTTGAATAAATATTTGTGTGTAATTGCAATAAAAAAGGAAATGTAAGCTAAAATATAAATAGATATATCTATATATATATCTATAGATAGATCTATGTATCTATAGATATATAATTCCTGTATAAATATTTGTGTGTAATTGCAATAAGAAAGGAAATGTAAGATTAAAATAAAAAAATTACAATTCCTGTATATTTCTGTCTAATTACAATAAAAAAGAAAATGTACGCTTAAAATATAAAAAAGATAATTTATGTATAAATATATGTGTGTCATTGCAATAAAAAAGGAAATTTAATATTTAAAAACAATAATAATAATAATAATATATACATATATATATATATATATATATATATATATATATATATATATATATATATATATATATATAATTCCTGGATATTTGTGTGTAATTGCAATAATAAAGAAAATGTACGCCTAAAATAAAAAAAGATAATTCCTGAATAAATTTTTGTGTGTAATTGCAATAAAAAGGGAAATGTAAGCTTAATATATATATATATATATATATATATATATATATATATATATATATATATATATATAAATTACTGTATATACATTTGTGTGTAATTGCAATAAAAAAGTAAATGTAAGATTAAAAGAAAAAAATTACAATTTCTGTATATTTCTGTGTAAGTACAATAAAAAAGCAAATGTACGCTTAAAATAAAAAAAAAAAAAATTCCTGTATAAATATCTGTGTGTAATTCCAATAAAAAAAAAACATAAGCTTAAAAAAATAAAAAATTAAAATAAAAGATAATTCATATGTAAACAGTTCTGTGCAATAAAAAAAAAAAGGAAAATGTAAGCTTACAATAAAAAATTAAAAAAATTATAATTTATATGTAAATAGTTCTGTGCAACTACAATAAAACAAGAAACGCAAGCTTAAAATAAAAAAAGAAAAGATAATTCCTATATAAATATTTGTATTGTAATTCCAATAAAAAAGGAAACGTAAGCTTAATAAAAAATGATAATTCCTGTATAAATATTTGTGTATAATCCCAATAAAAAAGGAAACGTAAATTTAAGAAAACAAAAAAATTATAATTCACATATAATTTATATGTAAATAGTTCTGTGCAACTACAATAAAACAGGAAATGCAAGCTTAAAAAAAAAAAAAAAAGAAGATAGAGCCAGATTCACGTAGGGCAGCGGCGGCGTAACGTATCTTAGATACGTTACACCGCCGCAATTTTTCATCGCAAGTGCCTGATTCCCCAAGCACTTGCGATGAAAACCTACGCCGTCGGCCTCCGGCGCAAGGCGGGCCAATTCAAATGGGTTTTTCGAACGGCGACGCGCGTAGCGTAATTCCGTATTCCCGGACGTGTTACGCAAACGACGTTCATTTTTAAATTTAGACGCGGGGAACGACGGCCATACTTTAGACAGCAATACGTTTGCTGACTAAAGTTAGGGCACCAAAAAAAAAAGACTAACTTTGCGACGGGAAACTAGACTAGCGGCGACGTAGCGAACGCGAAAAACCGTCGTGGATCGCCGTAAGTCCTAATTTGCATACCCGACGCTGGTTTAGGACGCAAACTCCTAATCCTAAGATCCGACAGTGTAAAACGATTACACCTGTCGGATCTTAGGGATATCTATGCGTAACTGATTCTATGAATCCGCCGCATAGATAGAAACAGAGATACGACGGCGTATCAGGAGAAACGCCGTCGTATCCCTTTTGTGAATCTGGCCCATAATTCCTGTATAAATATTTATGTGTAATTCCAATAAAAAATAAAACGCAAGCCTAGAATAAAAAAAAAATAATAATAATTCCTATGTAAATAGTTCTGTGCAGTTGCAATAAAAAAGGAAATGCAATCCTAAAAAAGTTCTTTCATAAATGACTCCAGCGTGAATTATTATTTATGTTGGGGAAGGTGTATGTTTTTTGTTATTGTGTCCTGTGGCCCCCGGGGGCGATAAGACGGTACGCGGTGTATCCTCTATTCCACTTCCTGATCAATCATTAGCTCTTAAAGGAATTTTGTTGATCAGAAACTCTCTTACGACAAAAGACTTGTTTGCAGGTCTGAGAGTCGGAACAGATCAATATGACGAAAGGGACAGACCTGCGGGGGGGGGGGGGGGGGGGAGCTGGGGGCGGAGCCTGTATTACTTGTTGCTATTTAAAGAACCGGCATTTCACCTGATGTCACAAAGAAAAGTGACTTGACTTGGAGGAAGAAAAAGAGGGAGAAGATCTACAACTTTCTACTACTTTCCTTGTAAGTTCAGAAACTTCATTTATATTTTTTTCACACTTTGCTTTGATGATGTTTTTATTTTTTTAATTTTTGACAAGTTTTGCATTCTTTTTTGTATTTTGTGTGTATTGCATTATTAATCCTTTTTTTCCCCTATACATTGTATAAATGCCTGTGAATTCATTGCCAATTCTTGATATTGTTAAGTGTACCTGTCTAGTGTTATGCCGCATACACACGATCGGTCAAATCCATGAGAACGGTCTGATGATGGACCGTTTTCATCGGACCAAACCGATCGTGTGTGGGCCCCATCGGTTATTTATCCATCGGTTAAAAAAAAGCCAACTTGCTTTAAATGTAACCGATGGATACCTAACCGATCGTTTGTAGGCACGTTCATCGGTTAAAAATCCACGCATGCTCAGAATCAAGTCCACGCATGCTTGGAAGCATTGAATTTCTTTTTTTTTCAGAACGTCGTTGTGTTTTACGTCACCGCGTTCTGACACAATCGGTTTTTTAACTTATGGTGTGTAGGCGCGACTGACCATCAGTCAGCTTCATCGGTTAACCGATGAAAACGGTCCATCAGACCGTTCTCATCGGATGGACCGATCGTGTGTACAGGGCTTTCGGTGTACGGCCATTTATGATGATATGCTAGACTTAGCATTGGGCGAACGCAGCCAATCGCCTCGCTTGGACCTGCCAATACGATGGAGACTGGAGGAATTTCATGGCTCCAGATTCTCTAGTTTTGTCCCAGAAAATTGATTGGCTGGACACAGTGGTTTGGCTTTCAATATGGCTGCCTGAATTATAGGGGCATTCAGGCTGAAGCTCTACAGCAGTTTTCTCAACCTTTTTACCCCAGAGTGACCCTTGAAATAATTTTCAGGTCTCAGGGAACCCCTGCTAAGAATAGTTCATCGGGGGTCATTAGGAAATGTGATCAGTGAGAAGAATGTCCCTTACATTGGTGATCAGTGAGAAGAATGTCCCTTACATTGGTGATCAGTGAGAAGAATGTTCCTTACATTGGTGATCAGTGAGAAGAATGTTCCTTACATTGGTGATCAGTGGGAAGAATGTCCCTTACATTGGTGATCAGTGAGAAGAATGTCCCTTACATTGGTGATCAGTGGGAAGAATGTTCCTTACATTGGTGGTCAGTGAGAAGAATGTCCCTTACATTGGTGATCAGTGAGAAGAATGTTCCTTACATTGGTGATCAGTGAGAAGAATGTTCCTTACATTGGTGATCAGTGAGAAGAATGTCCCTTACATTGGTGATCAGTGAGAAGAATGTCCCTTACATTGGTGATCAGTGGGAAGAATGTTCCTTACATTGGTGGTCAGTGAGAAGAATGTCCCTTACATTGGTGATCAGTGAGAAGAATGTTCCTTACATTGGTGATCAGTGAGAAGAATGTTCCTTACATTGGTGATCAGTGAGAAGAATGTCCCTTACATTGGTGATCAGTGAGAAGAATGTTCCTTACATTGGTGATCAGTGAGAAGAATGTTCCTTACATTGGTGATCAGTGAGAAGAATGTCCCTTACATTGGTGATCAGTGGGAAGAATGTCCCTTACATTGGTGATCAGTGGGAAGAATGTCCCTTACATTGGTGATCAGTGAGAAGAATGTTCCTTACATTGGTGACCAGTGAGAAGAATGTCCCTTACATTGGTGATCAGTGGGAAGAATGTCCCTTACATTGGTGATCAGTGAGAAGAATGTCCCTTACATTGGTGATCAGTGAGAAGAATGTCCCTTACATTGGTGATCAGTGAGAAGAATGTCCCTTACATTGGTGATCAGTGGGAAGAATGTCCCTTACATTGGTGATCAGATTTCGTCTCTTTACACATTTACACATATTTTTACAGGAATTATCTTTTTTTTTTTTTTGTTTAATCTTACATTTCCCTTGTTATTGCAATTACACACAAATATGTATACAGTAATATTATATAAATAAATTCCTGAATAAATATTTGTGTGTAATTGCAATAAAAAGGGAAATGTAAGCTTAAAAATATATATATATATATATATATATATATATATATATATATATATATATATATATATATATATATATATATATATATATTTTAAATATATATATTTTTTAAGCTTACATTTCTGTTTTTTATTGCAATTACACACAAATATTTATTTAGGATATATCTTTTATTTTTATTTTAAGCATACATTTTTCTTTTTTATTGCAATTGCACCCAAATATACAGGAATTATCTTTTTTTTATTTACTTTTTAATCTTACATTTCCTTTTTTTGAATTAAAGGACAATCAGCAAAATTGCAAGCTGTACACCAAAAGGCTAATTGTAACACCTCAAATGTAAATAAAAAAATATGTAAAACGGGGCAGCGCGGTGTAAATACGACCACACGCTTTTCAATGAAATGGTAATGAAGCGATGTAAGAATGAAAACACCTGGTGAGAAAGAAAAGCTCTTCACCTGATAATGGATATTACCATTTCATTTAAAAGTCTATGGGCTTATTTACACTGCGATGCACCGCAATGCCCTGAGTATGTGACATAACACCATCCTTCGGCTTTGGGAGATTGGGGGTCACTGGTTGGGAAGATACAAAAAGACAATATCAAGTGCTAACACTTATTCCTATATCTGAATTCAGAATATTTGCCATTTTATATACGGCCGGTGTAGTTCTTAAACACTCATGGTTTAAAAACCTCTGTTTCTCTGAAGGTTAACAAAGAAAACCCGACATTCAAAATGCCATCCCAAAAGAAGACCGAGCTGAACGTCGCCGGCATCGTGACCCATGGAGATCTAAACTGCTTAAGTTCCGAGGCGGCCGATTTTATCTTTTCCAACGCCCGCATCTGCTTGCCAGATAACATCCACATCTGTGATGGCTCCGAAGAGGAGAACAAGAAGCTCATCCACCAGATGGAAGAGACTGGCATGATCAAGAGACTGCCCAAATATGAGAACTGGTACGTAAGTCTATGCCAATATCGTAGGCTGGGAAAGATTTGAGAATTCATCTGGAATATTAGTAGTCATAGAACTTACAGAGTTCATTTTGTAATACTTTTTTTTCCCTCTCTTTAGTTGGCTGGCCCGTACGGATCCCCGCGATGTGGCAAGAATTGAAAGCAAAACTGTGATCGTTACTCAAGAACAAAGAGATACGGTCCCCGTTGCCAAAAGCGGACTTAGCCAACTAGGTCGCTGGATGTCCGAGGATGATTTTGAGAAAGCATTCAAGTCCAGATTTCCCGGTTGCATGAAAGGTACGGCAATGGGGTCCCCAAACGACCCACTTAACTGTGCTTTTAGCGCAACTCCTTTTTAGGCAATCTCAATGCTTTCTAGACACGTGCCCCACGAAATATTTTGTTTTCCGAATTTCGTTTTCGTCCGAAAAATACATTTATTTAGTTACTCCCGAAATTCATTTTTATTTATTCTGTTTCGTTAAAAAAAGGCATTCGTGTGAAAATCCAAACGAATTGAGGTCGAATCTGTCATTGAAGGCTTATGGTGTCCGTTGAATGTTTTAAGAAGATTTGACGAAGCAGCTAAACTCTACGACGCCGCGATCGTACATTTCCGGTCTAATGCTCCGCCCACAAGCTATAGTAGAATTCTAATGTTGTATGACACTAGTAATAATTATATTTATTAATATTACTAGTCAACCAACATTAGAATTCTTCTATAGTCTATGGGCCGAGCATTTGACCATAAATGTCCGTTTGTATGTTTTTAGCTGCTTTGTCGAATCTTTATGTCTCTATAATGTTGAATCTTTTCTCTTTATGTCGAATATTTATGTCTCTATAATGTCAAATTTTTTCTCTCTATGTCTAATCTTTTCTATGTCTAATCTTTTCTCTCTATGTCTAATCTTTTCTCTCTATGTCTAATCTTTTCTCTCTATAACGTTGAATCTTCATGTCTCTATAATGTCAAATCTTTTCTCTCAATGTCGAATCTTCATGTCTCTATAATGTCGAATATTTTCTCTCTATGTCGAATCTTTATGCCTCTATAATGTCAAATTTTTTCTCTCTATGTCTAATCTTTTCTATGTCTAATCTTTTCTCTCTATGTCTAATCTTTTCTCTCTATGTCTAATCTTTTCTCTCTATGTCTAATCTTTTCTCTCTATGTCGAATCTTCAGGCATCTATAATGTCAAATAATTTCTCTCTATGTCAAATCTTCATGTCTCTATAATGTCAAATATTTTCTCTCTATGTCGAATATTTTCTCTCTATAATGTCGAATCTTCATGTCTCTGTAATGTTTAATCTTTTCTCTCTATGTCAAATTTTCATGTCTCTATAATGTCGGATCTTTTCTCTCTATGTCAAATCTTCATGTCTCTATAATGTCGAATATTTTCTCTCTATGTCGAATCTTCATGTCTCTATAATGTCGAATCTTTTCTCCCTATGTCTAATCTTTTCTCTCTATGTCAAATCTTTTCTCTCTATGTCAAATCTTTTCTCTCTATGTCAAATCTTTTCTCTCTATGTCAAATCTTTTCTCTCTATGTCAAATCTTCATGTCTCTATAATGTCAAATCTTTTCTCTCTATGTCAAATCTTCATGTCTCTATAATGTCGAATCTTCATGTCTCTATAATGTCGAATCTTTTCTCTCTATAATGTCGAATCTTCATGTCTCTATAATGTCGAATCTTTTCTCTCTATGTCGCATCTTCATGTCTCTTCAATGTCGAATCTTTTCTCTCTATGTCGAATCTTTTCTCTCTATGTCAAATCTTCATGTCTCTATAATGTTGAATCTTTTCTCTCTATGTCGAATAATCTTGGACTAATAGAGTTAGGTTAGGCACATTCAACCACAGGTTCGATAGACACAGATCGCTATTGTCACTGTCATGTTGAATCTTCTATGCATATCGAACTGTTGTGACAACAAAACGAAAATAAAGCATTTTTTACATCATATCTTTCGGATTTCGGATACTGCACGTTTGTTATCGTTTGTTAAAACGAACGCGAAAATCACCAAAATTCGGACGAAAATGCATTCGGACGAAAACGAACGCACATGTCTAAATCTTACACAACTAGCTTTGTTGTTAATGTCTACATGGCTTCTTTTTTTTTTTTTTTTTGGCAGGTCGTACAATGTATGTCATTCCATTCAGCATGGGTCCTATTGGCTCCCCGCTTTCAAAGATTGGCATTCAGCTGACGGATTCACCCTACGTAGTGGGCAGTATGAGAATCATGACCCGAATGGGAACGGCCGTCTTGGATGCCCTCGGAGAAGGGGAGTTTGTTCGATGCCTTCATTCGGTTGGCTGCCCTTTACCACTAAAAAGTAAGTCAACGAGACTGTATTCAAAATGTATGCACGTGTATTGGATGTGAAGTAAAGAAAATGGTCTCGGGCAAATTTATTAATATTTGTATATGTGTTCTGCAGAACCACTGGTGAACAACTGGCCATGTAATCCAGAGCTGACGCTCATTGCGCACATCCCAGACCGCAGAGAGATCATCTCCTTCGGAAGTGGCTATGGTGGAAATTCTCTTCTGGGGAAGAAATGTTTCGCTCTCAGGATTGCCAGTCGGATTGCAAAAGAAGAAGGTTGGCTGTCAGAGCACATGCTGGTAAGGATAAACACAGAATTTGAAACTTACGCCTTTAAAGGAATCCTATACTGACAAAATACATGGGTTGTCATTGCTTAATGACACCAAGTTCAGTGTTCCCCTGCTCCTCCTAATTAATTATTTTACCGTATATACTCAAGTATAAGCCAAGTTTTTCAGCACATTTTTTTGTGCTGAAAATGCCCCCCATCGACTTATACTCGAGTCACCTTTTTGCGCCTGATCTCCTGCACTTTGGGGACCCGGTGCTGGTCCCTGGACCCCAAACTTGGCACACATGTAGCCCCACTCTTCCTCTACAAGTGTGCAAAGTTTGTTGTCCGGGGGACCTACGGCTGGGGAGCACCGATTTTTCAAAGCCGGGCACCCCTTCCATAGACTCCCATGTTAAACGGTAATTTCTCTGGTGACTTTGGGGACCTGTTACCGGCCGGTCGTAGGTCCCCTGGACCAAAGAGAGGAGGACCACGGGAACCTAACAGTTTGGAACAAAAGGCGATCTAAAAATGTACCCGTATATATATTCCAGGTCCCCTGGACCCCAAACTTGCCACATATGTAGCCCCATTTCTCCTCTACAAGTGTGCAAAGTTTGTTGTCTGGGGGACCTATGGCTGGGGAGCACCGATTTTTCAAACCCGGGCACCCCTTTCATAGACTCCCAAGTTAAACGTCAGTCTAGTCATGGGCACAGTGAGGCATGGGCACAGTGAGGCATGGGCACAGTGAGGCAAAGTGAGGCACAGTGAGGCATGCAGATGGACACCCTAGGCTTATACTCAAGTCAATATGTTTTCCCAGTTTTTTTGTAGTAAAATTAGGTGCCTCGGCTTATATTCAGGTCGGCTTATACTTATACGTATATATGGGTAACTTTTTAGATTTGTTTATGGTCTGAACTGTTAGGTACCCCAGTCCTCCGCTCTTTGGTTCTGCAGTGGTGGTATATCATGCAGAGGATAATGCCACATAATAGTTTGGGGCGCTATTCTCTGTATCATTCGCCTGAGCATACAGGGTGGTTCGATGGCACGTCCCCAGGAGGAGAAAGAAAAGAATGCAGCACTAAAGCATAGAGAGGCCAAGTAGTGCGCAGTAGAAAGCAAAAACAAAGAGAAAACTTCCATGGAGTTGGGCTTAAAAGCTCTTTTTTGAAGTTCTAAATTTGCTAGCTTGTAGTTGATCCCGACCAAAAGCTTCAACATTTTGAGTCATTGACCCTCCAGAGTATTCTCTATCTACATTAGCTGCATGCTTGTTTCGGGTCACTGTCTATCTTCTGCAATTGTATGTGACATATATATATCAGATTGTCTTGATCTTTGATTGAAGACCTAGAACGAAATGACGTTTGTCTTAGGTATTATATTTATATTGTATTTCTGTTCCTTGACCCTCACAGATTTTGGGAATCACCAATCCCGAAGGGCAGAAGAAATATTTTGCTGCCGCTTTCCCAAGTGCTTGTGGGAAAACCAACTTGGCCATGATGAAACCTTCACTGCCAGGCTGGAAGATTGAGTGCGTTGGTGATGACATTGCCTGGATGAAGTTTGATGAGCAAGGTAATAATACGTTGACATCTACAGTACCATACAGACTCTAGTAGGCGTAGATTATTCTCCAAAGTTTTGTCATTTATAGCAGTGGTGGTCAACCAACTTGATTTTTTGGGGGGGCCTTATGTGCAGCCCCTTACAGGGCCACTTATAATATTCAACTAATATAAAATATAATAATAATATAGTATATAATATAAAAAAATAAAAGAAGAGGAATGGGCTTCACATACAAATTAAACTAGTGTAAATAAAATAAATAAATCAAACCATTTAGTAAAAACCGCTCCAAAGAATATTTTTCCTTCACTGGCTTGAGTAAGCACCAAAAACACATAGGCCCAGATTCACAGAGAGCGGGCGCACATTACGCCGCCGTAGCGCAAACAATGTACGCTACGCCAACGCAGCGCAGAGAGGCAAGCATGGAATTCACCAAGCCAGTGCTCCCAACGCTGCGCTGGGTTTCGAAGGCATACGCCGGCGCAGGTGGAAGTGGGCGTGAGCCATGCAAATGAGGCGTGACCCCATGCAAATGATGGGCCTTGCGCCAGATATGTATTAAGAACTGCGCATGCGCCAAAACGTGGACGCATCCCCATGCGCATGCTCACAACCACGTTGGAACAACTGCTTAAACTACGCCGGATCACTGCGTACGGCGTGAACGTAACCTACGCCCAGCCAGACACGTCCAACGTAAAATGCGCCGGCTTGTGTTCCCTGGTGCAGCCCTTTGCATGTCTGCTGCTGGGTTACACCTCCTTTATGGGGAATAACTTTACGCCGGACGTACAACTTACGCGCACTGCGTCCGGCGCACGTATGTTCGTTTGCATATGTTCGTTTGCATATTTGAATGGCTAATCAATGGGAGCGCCACCATGCGTCCAGCCTAAATGTGCGCTCCCACCTTACACCGGCGTAGGCAAGTTACGTCGGCGGGATGAAGCCTGTTTTTAGGCGCATCTTAGTTTGTGGGTCCGGCGCACAGATACGACGGCGCACATTTGCACTTGTTATACGTCAGGGTAAGTGCTTTGTGAATCTGGGCCATATTCTTCAGGAGGCCACAAAGTAGCCAATGGGATGGAGTTTGTGCATCAGGCATTTATAGGATTTAAAAATAACAAAATTAGAAAACGTACCACATAATGTTTTCTGATCTCATTTGCCCTCTAAAGAGCACTTATCTTGTTGATGTCTAAATTTGCATACTAATTCGATAATATAATTGATATATTTTTTTTAGGCAATCTAAGAGCTATCAACCCTGAAAATGGATTTTTTGGCGTGGCCCCTGGAACCTCTAAGAAGACCAACCCAAACGCCATGGAAACCATCCGAAAGAACACCATATTCACC
Organism: Rana temporaria; assembly: GCF_905171775.1. NCBI lineage: Eukaryota > Metazoa > Chordata > Amphibia > Anura > Ranidae > Rana > Rana temporaria. Next base: position 5,489,973 of record NC_053500.1, on the reverse strand, counting down.
AACGTAGCAGAGACCAGCGATGGTGGAGTCTACTGGGAGGGGATGGGCGCCAAACTTGAACCAGGAATCACTTTGACTTCGTGGAAAAACAAAGAATGTACACCTGAAGATGGTAAGACCGCCAGGGGCAGCAGAACTCTGAAAATAACACATTTTATACACCAGAATGTTTTGGGCCCCCCATTCTACCATAAAATCTGAAGATCAAATTCAACAAGAATTCCTGTTCAAGCTCGTCAAAGTTTTAATTTAGTCCGCTAACTATGTTTAACCCATAATAATTAATTACTGTATATATTTTTCTAAAAGTGGAGTTCCACCCAAAAGTGGAACTTCCGCTTTAAGCACTTCCCGCCCCCTAACATGCCACATTTGGGGGGGAGTGGGGGCTTCCTTGGAGTGGGACTTCCTGTCTCACTTCCTTCTTCATACTACGGGCCCGCCTAGGCGACTCCTTCTCTCCACCTAGGCGGCACTTCCCTCTAGGCGATCTTCTGGGACACCTCCGGGAGCGCAGCGCGACTCGCGCATGAACAGTGAGTGCCTGGCCGTGAAGCCGAAAGCTGTCACGACCTGGTGCTGACTTTTACGAAAAAAGCCTGGAACTCCGCTTTAAATATGGGGCATTAATACGGGGGTAAACATTCCAACAACTTTCTTCACAAACACTAGGATGATCCATGTCTTGAACGATTAATTTTAACAAAAGTTCCATTGTTACAGGTGAACCTGCTGCCCATCCCAACTCTCGCTTCTGTACTCCGGCCAGCCAATGCCCGATCATTGACCCCGAGTGGGAATCTTCGGAAGGTGTACCTATTGAAGGCATCATCTTTGGTGGTCGTAGACCTGCAGGTATGTACAGTAGTGTATTTAGGTTTTGTGCTGCCCTAGGCCTGACTAAACTCGTGCACACCCTTCCTGTCAAGGCCACACCCCTTTCGATTTAAACTTTCGAGTGGGGACGCTAGTTCTGAGAGTCTGGGGAGGGGGCAATGGATTTGCATAATTTGTTTCAAGGCCACACCCCTTTCTATTTAAACTTTCGAGTGGGGACGCTAGTTCTGAGGGTCTGGGGGGGGGGCAATGGATTTGCATAATTTGTGTCAAGGCCACACCCCTTTCTATTTAAACTTTCGAGTGGGGACGCTAGTTCTGAGGGTCTGGGGGGGGGGGGGCAATGATTTGCATAATTTGCATAGATTTCCTCTCACTTCCTGTTTGGCTATGGGGCAGGAAGTGACGGAAAATCTCTGCAATTTGACAGAGATGGTAAAAAAATAAACTGACAGGGGCTAAAACCCTTATGCTGGCCGCCCGCATACTAATTTGCCTCTCAGCACAGTCCGCCCCATAAGACTGGCGCTACACTAACAGTGTAGCACAAGTCAGGGGGAACTCTTTCGGTGCCCCCATGCAAATTGCTGCCCTAGGCCTGGACCTTGTTGGCCTAGGCCAGGATACGGCATTGGGTATGTAATCTAAAGCTAATAAATTTAACTGAACACGTCAGAAAAAATAAATAAAAAAAAGAAGGGGGAAAAAATCTTCTTCACATCCAGTAGATTTGCTGTAGAACGTTGAAAATCGGTATCCTGTCTTGAATATTACGGTTGATTTGTTTAAGATTTTATGTAACCAGTTTGTCACTTTAAATTCTAGGTGTGCCACTGGTTTATGAAGCAATGAGTTGGCAACATGGTGTCTTTGTTGGGTCAGCCATGAGGTCTGAAGCAACAGCTGCAGCTGAGTATAAAGGTGAGTAACCATGAAATTCCACCTATATCAGCCACCCTAAGAGCCGGTTCACACAGGGGCGACACGACTCTGGCAGCGACTTTGTGCGAGGCGACCTGAACGCGCACCACAGCGCAACTTGGGGGCAACTTACAAGGCAACTTCAAGTTGCCTCTAGGACAGGAGGCTTTCCAGGGCTTTCCAGGGGCAGCACAGTGGTGTAGTGGGTAGCACTTTCACCTAGCAGCAAAAGGGTCGCTGGTTCGAATCCCGACCACGACACCATCTGCCTGGAGTTTGCATGTTCTCCCTGTGTCTGTGTGGGGTTTCCTCCAGGTACTCCGGTTTCCTCCCACCCTCCAAAGACATGCTGGTAGGTTAATTGGATCCTGTCCAAATTGACCCAGTATATATATGTATATATGTGTGTACGACTGTGTCCCAAGCGTGTTGAGATCCTTCGGGGAAAATGACCGCACCAGCAAGGAAGACACTGGCTGAAAAAAGCGCCTAGAGGCGATTCAGTTTGCATGTGTATAGCTATGCAAGTCATTCATTCAATCATTTAATCAAACAACAATCAGCTCTGTGGGAGGGGGAGGGGTTTGCCTGAGAAAACAATTTTCTCTTCCTGTGTTGTTGCTTCAGTTAAGACAGGGGATCCAACTTGGAGGCGTCTTCCATTGAAATCAATGGGTACAAGTTGCCTACAAGTCGCCTAGAAGTCGCCTTGAAGTAGTACAGGAACCTTTTCTGAAGTCGGAGCGACTTCAGTAGTGTACATTCCGACGGCTCCCATTCACTTACATTGACTTTCTCAACCGCGCGACTTGGGGGCGACTTCAAGTCGGATCCCAAGTCGCCCCTGTGTGAACCGGTGATCTGCCAATATGGTTCCGGCTATCCAGATGGTTCCTGTAAGGACTGCGCAGGCGCAATCCTTGCCGACGGAAATCTCTGAACCTCGGCCGTCATCCAGGGCGATGTGGAATTTGAGGAAAGTGGCCAGCTCGCTCGGCCTCCTGGCTTTTTTTTTTAACATCCTCCAATCCATGGGGATGTTAAGGAATGAGCTTGGATGCCAGCCGAGGTTCTGAGATTCCCGTCGGCAAGGATTGCGCCTGTGCAGTCCTTACAGCAGGGGTGGCCAACCAGTGGCCCGCGGAGCCCTCTGATGTGGCCCGCGACCTCCTGCTCTGGAATGGCGGGTTGGCAAGCCCAGATCGCAGGTTGCTGACCCGCCATACCACAGCAACAGTGCACTACGCTGCAGTGTGGGTAAACCGCAGCACATCAGTGTGAAATCAGTCCTAGGCCCTTTTCACACGACCAGCCCGACCAAATGGGACCCTCAATTCACCTCTAAAGAACGACAGATGTTCGTTTACGGCCACCTATCTCCAATCCGAAATACAGAAGGGAATTCGTCCCCTTCCATCAGGGTGGATCAGAGGGCCGTGACCAGTCATCTGCCCTCTCCGCGCATTGTGGCCCACGACTGGTTACCAAGTTGCTTAAGTGGTTCTCACTCTTCAAAAGGTTGGGCACCCCTGCCTTACAGGAACCATCTGGATAGGGGAACCATACCGACAAGTCACCGGCTCTAAAAGCATCATATAATAAACACTAACACTATGGTGGCCAAAAGGAGTAATCGAAAAAATATTTATGTTGTTTCTTTTGTAGGCAAGGTCATCATGCATGATCCGTTTGCCATGAGGCCTTTCTTTGGATACAACTTTGGCCGGTACCTTGCCCATTGGCTCAGCATGGAGCACCTCCCATCTGCCAAGCTGCCTAAGATCTTCCACGTCAACTGGTTCCGAAAAGACAAGCAAGGAAACTTCCTCTGGCCCGGTTACGGAGAAAACATTCGCGTTCTTGAGTGGATGTTCAACAGGATCAACGGAGAAGACTGCGCCAAGGAGACGCCTATCGGCCACATCCCCGCCGAAGGCTGCCTGAACCTGAAAGGGCTCGGAGACATCAACATGGAAGAGCTGTTCGAAATATCCAAAGAATTCTGGGAGGATGAAGTCAAGGACATCCGAAAATATTTTGATGACCAAGTCAACGTGGACCTGCCTTACGAAATAGAGTGGGAGCTGGATTCCTTGGAGGAGAGGTTGAAACAGTTGTGAAGAAGAGTCGAGTTTTAGTCGCGATGGAGCACTTTTGTTTCAGTTTTAGAGAAGGACTTCTTTCTAAAGACGAGGGTCCCCCGGCTGAATAAATAAGCACGTGGTTCCTACTCTGTACCACATAATCTTGGGCTTTTTCCGAAGTAACGGGGGGGGGGGGGGGGGGGGTGGACCTAAAGTAGTAGTACGTACTGTATCCTGTCTTCCTTTTCTTTCTATTTTCCTTCTCTGCATTTTGTGTTTATAAAGAAGAGAGGATGGGGAGTAAAAAAAAAAAAAGGACAAAAAAAATATATATCCTGAAGCTTGTAATAGGAAAACTTGAGTGTGGAAGGAAAAAGTGAAGTGGGGGGAGGGGATCGTAGGTGAGAATCCTGAGAGTCCTGGAGGAGCAGAGCGCTTTCAGGAGATTTTAAGTGTATATTTTTTCTTGTAGTTATGCTTACTTTATACCTTTTTATACCTAACTATATATTCTGTGTATATATTTGAATACCCGTGTTATTATTTTCTCAACGTTGTTAAGTGGAAAAATAAATTGTTTTTTTTATAAGAAAAAAAATGGACTTGACGTTTGATATTTTGGGAAACGATACCCGGTCAGTGATTTATACTGCACGTAGGTTAGATATATTATTTTTTATATTATTATATATTATTTATTATGAAGTCCAGGCAGCTTTAACCACTCCAGCCCCCCCGGACCATTTGGCTTGGCCCCTTTTTGCGATTCGGCGCTGCGTCGCTTTAACTGACAATTGCGCGGTCGTGCGACGTGGCTCCCAAACAAAATTGGCGTGTTCCCCCTCCCCCACAAATAGATTTATTTTGGTGGCGTTTGATCACCTCTTTTTGCGCTATAAACAAAAAAAGAGCGAAAAAGACCCCCAAAAAACAATGGGCTAGATTCAGAAAGCCCGCCGTAAGTTTGTGCGGGCGTAGCGTATCGAGCCAGGTAGTGCCAACAGTGCCACCGAAGAATTCCTGGTGAATTAACAAAAGGTTAGTCCATGAGTGGCCAACTTATATTGTGGTGACCTGACCTGTACCCTTGGGTTTAGAATACTACCTGTGCGGAGTTTGTATATTCTCTCCATGTCTGCATGGTTTTTCAAACTGGCTCTTGTGTGCCACTGTGCCCATCAAACGCAGCCACTGTGCCCATCAAACGCAGCCACTGTGCCCATCAAACGCAGCCACTGTGCCCATCAAACGCAGCCACTGTGCCCATCAAACGCAGCCACTGTGCCCATCAAACGCAGCCACTGTGCCCATCAAACGCAGCCACTGTGACCACCAAAGGCAGCCACTGTGACCATCAAACGCAGCCACTGTGCCCATCAAACGCAGCCACTTTGACCATCAAACGCAGCCACTGTGCCAATCAAACGCAGCCACTGTGCCAATCAAACGCAGCCACTGTGCCCATCAAACGCAGCCACTGTGCCCATCAAACGCAGCCACTGTTCCCATCAAACGCAGCCACTGTGCCCATCAAACGCAGCCACTGTGCCTATCAAACGCAGCCACTTTGACCATCAAACGCAGCTACTGTGCCAAATGCTGCCCACCATATGCTGCCACTGTGCCAAATGCTGCCAGTGTGCCCATCATATGCTGCTACTGTGCCAAATGCTGCCAGTGTGCCCATTAAATGCTGCCAGTGTGACCCCCCGCTCACCGCCGTCTGCCCCGGCACTTACCCTGTATTTGTGGGGCAGCGGGTGACGGTGACAAGCGGGGTCCTTCATGTCTCCTGCGGGGCTGGGGCACTTCTCCGCACCGTCCTCATCTACGACTGCCGTCCTCTCGTCCCGTCAGGCGTCCAATAGCGCAGCCTGTTGCTTAAGCCAATCAGGTGACAGGTTAACCAGACCCGGTGCACCTGATTGGCTAAGAGGCGGGTCAGTGTTAGGGAAGCGATGTATTCGGTTCCCTAACACAACACTGAGTAATCAGCGAACGGCCAGCAATGCGCCCGCTGTTTACCCTTTTGGGAAGTCTATTAGAGCCTATTAGCCAGATTCAGATACAATAGTGTATCTGTCCGCGGGCGTAACGTATCTCAGATACGTTACGCCGCCGTAAATTAGGGCGCAAGTTCTGTTGTCAGAAAGAACTTGCGCCCTAAGTTACGGCGGCGTAGCGTATGTGGTCCGGTGTAAGCCCGCCTAATTCAAATGTGGATGATGTGGGCGTGTTTTATATAAATTTAGTGTGACCCCACACGTAATTGACGTTTTTTACGCATGCGCCGTTCGTGAAAAAATCCCAGTGCGCATGCGTCGGATAGAATGCCTAAGATACGTCGAACACTGCCTACGACGTGAACGTAACTTACGCACAGCCCTATTCGCGTACGACTTACGCAAACAACATAAAAAGATAGGCTTGTTCCGACGTCCATACCTCGCATTGGATGCGCCACCTAGGGAGCAGCTTTATCTTTACGCCGGCGTATCTCTTACGTAAACGGCGTAACTAATTGCGACGGGCGCACGTACGTTCGTGAATCGGCATATCTAGCTCATTTGCATATTAGACGCGGAAAACAACGGAAGGCGCCACTTAGCGGCCAGCGTAAATATTGCACCCTAAGATACGCCGGCGTAGGAGACTTGCGCCGCTCGTATTTTAGCCTAATTTAAGCGTATCTGGTTTCCAAAATGTGATCCATGTACGGCCGGCTTATCACAGCCAATCTCAAGCAGGGTTCCTCCGGAGGTCGCCAGGAAGTTCCTGGAGCTTTGGATAGTTCCCGGGTCACAGCCACTTAGCAGAGGCAGCTGCATTATACCAAGGATCTTTTCAGCGGTCTATAAGGGGTGCCATTCTGGCCACCATTGTAAGGGGGGAGGGGGGGCATTCTTTCCAATGACCTCCAATGTATAGGACTTTTTTCCCACTCACTCCCTTAGGCCTTAAAGCGGTGCTGCCGCCGCCATTGCGGGTGAGGGAGCCCGGCAGTGCAGCCTTTTGGGCTTCACGACGGGAACCAAACTGCGCATGCCCGAGGCCCGCCCCTCTCTCCTACTGGCCCGGTGGCAGGGGGAGGGAGGAGGAGGGATTCCTCTAGGGCAGTGGTTTTCAAACTGTGGCCCAGGGGCCAGGTGTGGCCCTTTGCTTGCCTTCATCTGGCCCTTGGGGCACTATTCCTCCCACTGACACCAATGATGGGACACTATTCCTCCCACTGACACCAATGATGGGACACTATTCCTCCCACCGACACCAATGATGGGACACTATTCCTCCACTGACACCAATGATGGGACACTATTCCTCCACCGACACCAATGATGGGACACTATTCCTCCCACTGACACCAATGATGGGACACTATTCCTCCCACTGACACCGATGATGGGACACTATTCCTCCCACTGACACCAATGATGGGGCACTATTCCTCCCACTGATACCAATGACGGGACACTATTCCTCCCAATGACACCAATGATGGGGCACTATTCTTCCCACTGACACCAATGATGGGACACTATTCTTCCCACTGACACCAATGATGGGACACTATTCCTCCCACCGACACCAATGATGGGGACACTATTCCTCCCACTGACACCAATGATGGGACACTATTCCTCCCACTGATACCAATGACGGGACACTATTCCTCCCAATGACACCAATGATGGGGCACTATTCTTCCCACTGACACCAATGATGGGACACTATTCTTCCCACTGACACCAATGATGGGACACTATTCCTCCCACTGACACCGATGATGGGACACTATTCCTCCCACTGACACCAATGATGGGGCACTATTCCTCCCACTGATACCAATGACGGGACACTATTCCTCCCAATGACACCAATGATGGGGCACTATTCTTCCCACTGACACCAATGATGGGACACTATTCTTCCCACTGACACCAATGATGGGACACTATTCCTCCCACCGACACCAATGATGGGGACACTATTCCTCCCACTGACACCAATGATGGGACACTATTCCTCCCACTGATACCAATGATGGGACACTATTCCTCCCACTGATACCAATGATGGGATACTATTCCTCCCACTGATACCAATGATGGGACACTATTCCTCCCACTGACACCAATGATGGGGCACTATTCCTCCCACTGACACCAATGATGGGACACTATTCTTCCCACTGACACCAATGATGGGACACTATTCCTCCCACTGACACCAATGATGGGGACACTATTCCTCCCACTGACACCGATGATGGGACACTATTCCTCCCACTGACACCAATGATGGGGCACTATTCCTCCCACTGACACCAATGATGGGACACTATTCCTCCCACCGACACCAATGATGGGACACTATTCCTCCCACTGACACCAATGATGGGACACTATTCCTCCCACCGACACCAATGATGGGACACTATTCCTCCCACTGACACCAATGATGGGACACTATTCCTCCCACTGACACCGATGATGGGACACTATTCCTCCCACTGACACCAATGATGGGGCACTATTCCTCCCACTGATACCAATGACGGGACACTATTCCTCCCAATGACACCAATGATGGGGCACTATTCTTCCCACTGACACCAATGATGGGACACTATTCTTCCCACTGACACCAATGATGGGACACTATTCCTCCCACTGACACCAATGATGGGGACACTATTCCTCCCACTGACACCAACAACGGGACACTATTCTTCCCACTGATACCAATGATGGGACACTATTCCTCCCACTGACACCAATGATGGGACACTATTCCTCCCACTGACACCAATGATGGGGACACTATTCCTCCCACTGACACCAACAACGGGACACTATTCCTCCCACTGACACCAATGATGGGACACTATTCCTCCCACTGATACCAATGATGGGACACTATTCCTCCCACTGACACCAATGATGGGGCACTATTCCTCCCACTGATACCAATGACGGGACACCATTCCTCCCAATGACACCAATGATGGGGCACTATTCTTCCCACTGACACCAATGATGGGACACTATTCTTCCCACTGACACCAATGATGGGACACTATTCCTCCCACTGACACCAATGATGGGGACACTATTCCTCCCACTGACACCAACAACGGGACACTATTCTTCCCACTGACACCAATGATGGGACACTATTCCTCCCACTGACACCAATGATGGGACACTATTCCTCCCACTGACACCAATGATGGGGACACTATTCCTCTCACTGACACCAACAACGGGACACTATTCCTCCCACTGACACCAATGATGGGACACTATTCCTCCCACTGACACCAATGATGGGACACAATTCCTTCCTTCCACTGACACCAATGATGGGACACTATTCCTCCCACTGACACCAATGATGGGGACACTATTCCTCCCACTGACACCAACAACGGGACACTATTCTTCCCACTGACACCAATGATGGGACACTATTCCTCCCACTGACACCAATGATGGGACACTATTCCTCCCACTGACACCAATGATGGGGCACTATTCCTCCCACTGACACCAATGATGGGACACTATTCCTCCCACTGACACCAATGATGGGACACTATTCCTCCCACTGACACCAATGATGGGACACTATTCCTCCCACTGACACCAACAACGGGACACTATTCCTCCCACTGACACCAATGATGGGGCACTATTCCTCCCACTGACACCAATGATGGGACACTATTCCTCCCACTGACACCAATGATGGGACACTATTCCTCCCACTGACACCAATGATGGGGCACTATTCCTCCCACTGACACCAATGATGGGACACTATTCCTCCCACTGATACCAATGATGGGACACTATTCCTCCCACTGACACCAATGATGGGGCACTATTCCTCCCACTGATACCAATGACGGGACACCATTCCTCCCAATGACACCAATGATGGGGCACTATTCTTCCCACTGACACCAATGATGGGACACTATTCTTCCCACTGACACCAATGATGGGACACTATTCCTCCCACTGACACCAATGATGGGGACACTATTCCTCCCACTGACACCAACAACGGGACACTATTCTTCCCACTGACACCAATGATGGGACACTATTCCTCCCACTGACACCAATGATGGGACACTATTCCTCCCACTGACACCAATGATGGGGACACTATTCCTCTCACTGACACCAACAACGGGACACTATTCCTCCCACTGACACCAATGATGGGACACTATTCCTCCCACTGACACCAATGATGGGACACAATTCCTTCCTTCCACTGACACCAATGATGGGACACTATTCCTCCCACTGACACCAATGATGGGGACACTATTCCTCCCACTGACACCAACAACGGGACACTATTCTTCCCACTGACACCAATGATGGGACACTATTCCTCCCACTGACACCAATGATGGGACACTATTCCTCCCACTGACACCAATGATGGGGCACTATTCCTCCCACTGACACCAATGATGGGACACTATTCCTCCCACTGACACCAATGATGGGACACTATTCCTCCCACTGACACCAATGATGGGACACTATTCCTCCCACTGACACCAACAACGGGACACTATTCCTCCCACTGACACCAATGATGGGGCACTATTCCTCCCACTGACACCAATGATGGGACACTATTCCTCCCACTGACACCAATGATGGGACACTATTCCTCCCACTGACACCAATGATGGGGCACTATTCCTCCCACTGACACCAATGATGGGGCACTATTCCTCCCACTGACACCAATGATGGGACACTATTCCTCCCACTGACACCAATGATGGGGCACTATTCCTCCCACTGACACCAATGATGGGACGCTATTCCTCCCACTGATACCAATGATGGGGCACTATTCCTCCCACTGACACCAAGGATGGGGCACTATTCCTCCCACTGACACCAATGATGGGACACTATTCCTCCCACTGACACCAATGATGGGGCACTATTCCTCCCACTGACACCAATGATGGGGCACTATTCCTCCCACTGACACCAATGATGGGACGCTATTCCTCCCACTGACACCAATGATGGGGCACTATTCCTCCCACTGACACCAATGATGGGGCACTATTCCTCCCACTGACACCAATGATGGGGCACTATTCCTCCCACTGACACCAATGATAGGGCACTATTCCTCCCACTGACACCAATGATGGGGCACTATTCCTCCCACTGATACCAATGATGGGACACTATTCCTCCCACTGATACCAATGATGGGATACTATTCCTCCCACTGATACCAATGATGGGACACTATTCCTCCCACTGACACCAATGATGGGGCACTATTCCTCCCACTGACACCAATGATAGGGCACTATTCCTCCCACTGACACCAATGATGGGACACTATTCCTCCCACTGATACCAATGATGGGACACTATTCCTCCCACTGATACCAATGATGGGGCACCGTTCCTAGTGCAAACACCTATGATGATGCATTTTTTACTCCCATTGATGTCTGGGCATTTTCTACTCTTACTGGCCACAGTCCGGCCCCCTCAAATTCTGAAGGACAGTAAACTGGCCCTTGGTTTAAAAAGTTTGGAGACCCCCCCCCCCCCTCCCCCGCTCCAGGGTAAAAACATTGGGGTAGATTCAGTAACATTTGCGTTTTTTTACGTAGGCGCAGGGCACCGTTTTTGCCCCGCGCCCCCGCAAATTTTCTGCGCTACCCTCGATTCACGGAGCAGTAGCTTTGTAAATTGCGTGGGCGCTCCGGCAAAATGCCCGGCGTAAGCGCGCGCAATTTAAATGATCCCGTAGGGGGCGGGAATCATTTAAATTAGGCGCGTTCCCGCGCCGAGCGTAGTGCGCATGCTCCGTCGGGAAACTTTCCCGACGTGCATTGCGGTAAATGACGTCGCAAGGACGTCATTTGCTTTAAAGTGAACGTGAATGGCGTCCAGCGCCATTCACGATTCACTTACGCAAACAACGTAATTTTCAAATTTTGCGACGCGGGAACGACGGGTATACTTAGCATTGGCTGCCCCTGCTATTGTAAGGGGCAGCCTTACGCAAAAAAACGACGTACGCAAACGACGTAAACTGCGTACGCAGGGCTCGCGTAACGTTGTGAATCGGCGTTAGTATGCAATTTGCATACTATACGCTGACCACAACGGGAACGCCACCTAGCGGCCATCGCAAGAATTCAGCCTACGATACGATGGCATAAGAGCCTTATGCCACGCATATCTTAGGCTGCAGTCGGCGTAACGAGGTTCCTGAATCAAGAGAACTCGTTACGCCGGGGCAAGTAAGCAATTGCGCTGCGTAACTATGGTTACGCAGGCGCAATTGCTCTTTGAATCTGGGCCATTGAGAAGTGCAGGTCACAGTTCTTTCCCCGGAGTTCCCCTTTAACATAACAAAGGTCCTTATTCTCCAGCTTCCCTGCAAGGAATCAGAGAACACATTGCGGGGGAGGGAGGAACATATTTATCTGCACTTTTCCCAATCAGTGCTTTTTAATTGATAGAGAAATCGGCTCCGCCGGGAATTTATGGATCTCGGCCCCCCCCCCCCCCCCCCCGAGCGACTTCGACTTTCACGAGAAGCAATTTGTTACGAAAACTGATTGTAAAGCTGTAAACTCGACGGCAGAGATAGCGGCGGCAGGTAAACGCCGAGGTCAGCCGCGATGTCAGCGAAGGCGCTGGAGTGCCGGATAAGGAAAACATGGTGCGAACATTAACCACTTCAGACCCCCGGACCATTATGCAGGTTAAGGACCTGGACCCTTTTTTTGCGATTCGGCGCTGCGTCGCTTTAACTGACAATTGCGCGGTCGTGCGACGTGGCTCCCAAACAAAATTGGCGTCCTTTTTTCCCCCACAAATAGAGCTTTCTTTTGGTGGTATTTGATCACCTCTGCGGTTTTTATTTTTTGCGCTATAAACAAAAATAGAGTGATAATTTTGAAAAAAATGCATTTTTTTTACTTTTTGCTATAATAAATATCCCCCAAAAATATATAAAAGTTTAGGCCGATACGTATTCTTCTACCTATTTTTGGTAAAAAAAAAATCGCAATAAGCGTTTATCGATTGGTTTGCGCAAAATTTATAGCGTTTACAAAATAGAGGATAGTTTTATTGCATTTTTATTAATATTTTTTTTTTTTACTACTAATGGCGGCGATCAGCGATTTTTTTTCGTGACTGCGACATTATGGCGGACACATCGGACAATTTTGACACATTTTTGAGACCATTGTCATTTTCACAGCGAAAAGTGCTATAAAAATGCACTGATTACTGTGAAAATGACAATTGAAGTTTGGGAGTTAACCACAAGGGGGCGCTGAAGGGGTTAAGTGTGACCTCATCTGTGTTTCTAACTGTAGAGGGGCGGGGCTGGACAGGTGACGTCACTGATCGCCTTTCCCTATATCAGGGAACACACGATCAATGACACTGCCACTGTGAAGAACGGGGAAGCTGTGTTTATACACACCTCTCCCCGTTCTTCAGCTCCTGTGACCGATCGCGGGACACCGGCGGCGATCGGGTCCAGGGTGCGGTCACGGAGCTTAGGACCAGGTCGCGAACGCGCCGCCGGCGACACGCTCGCGACCCCGCGGCTGGGCTTAAAGAGCCACGTACAGGTACGTGATTGTGCCCAGCCGTGCCATTCTGCCGACGTATATCGGCGTGAAGGGGTCCTAAAGTGGTTAATGGACCCGTTCAGACCTGTGTGCCGCGGCGGCGAATGGTAATGCACATCAACGTCCAAGTGTTGACGGTTTGCTCATCGGCGGTCTATGACCCTGGTGGACACATCTTTCCCTTATCCAGGTCCTTCTCTGAGAGCCTGGCCTTAACCAATTCCATACCGGGGGGCACTTACACCCTCTTCCTGCCCAGGCCAATTTTCAGCTTTCAGCGCTGTCGCTGTTTAAATGATAATTGCGCGGTCGTGCTACACTGTACCCAAACAGAAATTTTATTATTTTTTCCCCACAAATAGAGCTTTATTTTGGTGGTATTTGATAACCTCTGCATTTTTTCGTTTGTTCCGGTTATAACATTTTGCAATCGCAAAAAATCGCTCTGGTCTTTGGGCAGCCAAATGGTACGGGGGGGTGAAGTGGTTATGATACGCGGCGCTTTAGCAAAGGAAATGTCCAAATATGGTTTACATCTACTATATATAAGTTTGGAAAGCTGGACTTACTTATCCAGGACAATTCTGGTAAGCCGCAGTGTGATGGACATCTCCATATTAGAAGTCCTCATGTAACCACCTGACCTTTCATCTGTGGTGCACAAGGGCAGGACGGGGTTAAGACTCCAGGTCTTAATTGGTGCTGATGGGAAATTGCAGCCCGCTGGGCCCTACAAAAGGCAGGAAGGGCCAAGTGCTCAGGTTTGGTGGAAGCCACATGATTGGCCTCTCTGTTTGATTTACTGTAGAGCCACGTTCTGGCTTTTGGAAGTTTGGTGAGACCCATCAAAGGGGAACATATGAGAAATGACTGATTGGGGCTCCGTAGAGCCTCAGCGCAAGGTGACGCTGAAAGAGATATTGAAGAATTCGGGACAAGTCATCACAGAGGAGCAGGCCTGGGCCCTGTGCTACCAATGCAGCTACAAATGCCAGCAGATCCGGCAGGTTTCTAAGCCGCTGCCGGTGCTGGGAGGCGTGGAGAGCATCTTCATTCACCAGGATGGAGCCGTCTCTTTTGCTCAATCTGCTGGTAAGTGGTATGTAGGCTGTGACCTCCTGGTGTGAGTTTTTCCAGCAGTGGCGGCTGGTGCTTTTGGGGGGGCAAACTAAAGTGAAAAGTGGCCCCATGGATTGTGGCCGCCGTGGGCCCCATGGATTGTGGCCGCCGTGAGCCCCATGGATTGTGGCCGCCGTGAGCCCCATGGATTGTGGCCGCCGTGAGCCCCATGGATTGTGGCCGCCGTGGGCCCCATGGATTGTGGGCCCCATGGATTGTGGGCCCCATGGATTGTGGGCCCCATGGATTGTGGGCCCCATGGATTGTGGCTGCCGTGGGCCCCATGGATTGTGGCTGCCGTGGGCCCCATGGATTGTGGCTGCCGTGGGCCCCATGGATTGTGGCTGCCGTGGGCCCCATGGATTGTGGGCCCCATGGATTGTGGGCCCCATGGATTGTGGGCCCCATGGATTGTGGGCCCCATGGATTGTGGCCGCCGTGGGCCCCATGGATTGTGGGCCCCATGGATTGTGGCCGCCGTGGGCCCCATGGATTGTGGCCGCCGTGGGCCCCATGGATTGTGGGCCCCATGGGGGTTTTGGAAGCTGGAGGTGGGTGGTTGATTGGACGCTGGAGGTGGGTGGTTGATTGGACGCTGGAGGTGGGTGGTTGATTGGACGCTGGAGGTGGGTGGTTGATTGGACGCTGGAGGTGGGTGGTTGATTGGACGCTGGAGGTGGGTGGTTGATTGGACGCTGGAGGTGGGTGGTTGATTGGACGCTGGAGGTGGGTGGTTGATTGGACGCTGGAGGTGGGTGGTTGATTGGACGCTGGAGGTGGGTGGTTGATTGGACGCTGGAGGTGGGTGGTTGATTGGACGCTGGAGGTGGGTGGTTGATTGGGAGGTGGGTGGGGGGGGGGTTGATTGGGAGGTGGGTGGGGGGGGGGTTGATTGGAAGCTGGAGGTGGGTGGGGGGGTTGATTGGAAGCTGGAGGTGGGTGGGGGGGTTGATTGGAAGCTGGGGGTGGGGGGGGTGTTGATTGGAAGCTGGAGGTGGGGGGGGTGTTGATTGGAAGGTGGGGGGGGGGTGATTGGAAGCTGGAGTTGGGTGGGTACAGGGTGTTGGCTGTGGTCCATCAATTGCAGCGGCTGTAAACACTGAATCTGAAAGTCTTGGCCCTTAAGTGGTTAAATCGGTCATTGGATTGGTCTTTTGGGCAGCTATTTATGAGAAATGCCCAAAACATGGCTTGTTGGGGGTGAGTGAGGACGGGGTTAAGAACCAGTGCCCTACATGATGGGATTAATGGGAAATGTATTGGCCATAGGTTAAATGTTGCGGTTTGAAGGGGTATATTATCTGGGTGAGCTTTGAAGGGGCATTAGAGCTTTTCTGAGGAGGAAGTTGGATTGGCGCATGGTAAGAGCTCTCCTCCCACCCACCTTTTAGTGTACATAGGTGTCTTGAGTATCTGGGAGTCACGACATCAGGTAAGAGTTTTGGGGGCTTTGAAGGCTCTCATTGGTGTAAAACGACTAGAGATTTAACTTTGGTATCGCAATCGGTTGAAGTGGCGGTGCGTCCATAAAGGGTGCACGGGCGCCGCCCCCCCTCTCTCACCATAGATTCCTGCATTGCAAGAATCTATGGCTGCTGCTGCCACCCCCTATTTAGGTGCCCGACCCCTTTTTGGGCACCTGAATTATAGCGACGGGGTATTTTTTGGAAGCACCTGATTAGAGCCATAAGCTCCAATAGGCATCCAAAAAGGTGAACAGCAGGCGCCATGCTGGTGGGCGTTCGCGGTTCACTCTGCGCTGTTAGGAAAGCGAATATTTGCTTTCCTGGCGCTGGACCTCCCCTCAGCCGATTGGGTGCTCGGGTCTGTTACCTGTCACCTGTGATTGGACGCCTGTGTCCAATCACAGCAGAGGACGGGAAGAGGACAGGAGAAGACGTCGATGAGAGTGGCCACTGCCATGACCTGCTGCCCCACAGACAGGTAAGTGGGGGGGGGGGGGGGCGTTCGGGCACAGTGGTGGGGGAGGCGTACGGGCAAAAAGCTTTCTCCACACCAGGGGGAAAGCCTCGCATTACTGTGTGGTGTTGCAGACAGAACAGGAAGTGAGGATTTCTCAGAAGAAAGCAAAATGGAAGGATGAGGTAAGTGAAGGAGGTAAAAGCCATTTAGGGAAAAAATAATTCCTTTACAACCCCTTTAATTTGTTCTGAGATGAATATTCCGCAATTTATTATGTTCTCTACTAACAATGTGTTCTGTGCCTTCTAGGTATGGTGGGCGCTTGTCAATCAGAGGAAAAGGTAACCATCAGCTTTGTTCTTCCCTGACCTTCCAATCACATTTGTGAGGTGCGGTAATACATGCATTCTAGTATAAGGTAGCTGGGTGGCCCATTGGCGGGGGGCGGTATGCCGCTCTGCCTGTGGCCTGTCGGATGCCAAGATTGCTTACAAACTGTTGGAAACTGGAGTTGGGGGGGTGTTTGGAACTGGAGTTGGGTCGGAGGGGGGGGGGTGTGTTGGAGACTGGAGGTGGGTGGGTTTGGGGGGGAGTTGGAAACTGGAGGTGGGTTGGGGGGGGGGGGGTCGGGTTGTTGGAAACTGGGGGTGGGTGGGGGGTGTTGGAAACTGGGGGTGGGTATGGGGGGTGTTGGAAACTGGGGGTGGGTATGGGGGGTGTTGGAAACTGGAGGTGGGTGTGGGGGGGGGTGTTGGAAACTGGGGTTGGGTGTGGGGGGGGGGGGGGGTGTTGGAAACTGGGGTTGGGGGGTGGGTGTTGGAAACTGGAGGGGGGTGGGTGTTGGAAACTGGAGGGGGGTCAGGTGGGGGGGGGTGTTGAAAACTGGAGGTGGGTGGGGTGGGGGGGTGTTGGAAACTGTGGTTGGGTGGGGGTTTTTTGGAAACTGGAGGTGGGTGGGGTGTCTTGGAAACTGGGGGTTGGTGGGTGGTGGGTGTTGGAAACTGGAGTTGGGTGGGTTTGGGGGGGTGTTGGAAACTGGGGGTGGGCGGGGGGGTGTTGGACACTGGAGGTGGGGGGTGTTGGAAACTGGAGTTGGGTTTGGGGGGGTGTTAGAAACTGGGGGTGGGTTTGGGGGGGGTGTTGGAAACTAGAGGTGGGTGGGTTTGGGGGGGTGTTGGAAACTGGAGGTGGGTGGGGGGGTGTTGGAAACTGGAGTTGGATAGGTTTGGGGGGGGGTGTTGGAAACTGGAGTTGGGTGGGTTTGGTGGGGGGTGTTGGAAACTGAAACTGGAGGTGGGTGGGTTTGGGGGGGATATTGGAAACTGGAGTTGGGTTGGGTGGGGGGGATATTGGAAACTGGAGTTGGGTTAAGGGGGTTCCTAGAAGAGTAAATGTTGGTGTGCCTGTAACTGGTCATGTCTTCTCAGGTTATTGAGCAGCTCGGGAAGGTGGTGTACTCTGCCCTGGACTGGGGCCTCAGCAATGACATGGAACGCGTTCTCAGCGAGCCGCTACTCTATCTGCTCTACCGCATGGTCGGCCTCAAAGCCACCTGCACATCCCCCACTGGTGATTTGTGGAAGATCACCCTCTATGATGTTGCAAAGGTAGGTACCCTCCAAAACTTGTTACCAAATAAAGATGTTAAATGCGATTTCCTGCTTTATTTTCTAGCTTGCACATTTCCCCTTCACTTTATGGCGCCCCACTTTCTTTGGGGCTAGAATACAGAATGTTGGATGTCCTTTATGAAGACTCCAGGCCCTTTTTATAAGAGTAAACAGTCTCAGATTCAATTGCTTTTACCTGGCCCTCGGGGCCATGATTCTCCCCCCCCCCCCATGACACCAATGAAGGGGCACAATTCCTCCCAATGAGACCTGCAATGGGGCCCAATGAGACCCAAAATGGGGCACATTTCCCCTAAAACAAAATGATACAGGCATACCCCCACTGATGTCAGGACTTTTTCTACTCCCGATGGTCAGTCTGGCCCTCCTAAAGTCTGAAGGACCGTAAACCAGCCCTTTGTTTAGAAAGTTTGGAGACCCCTGTTGTAGATTCATGACGCATCTACCCCTGAAGATTGGAGTTCCATGAAACGTGTCTGGCTTACAGATGCATCAACTTATTTAGATGTTCCACCAACCTAGTTCCTTACTAGTTTCCCATTTTTACAAGTGTATTCTACCATGGGGAGTATTTCCTTCTGGTCATCGGCTTATGTCAATTTTCTACATATGGTTTCCAACATGGCTTTTTTACTATCTTTTTCCGCTCTCCCCCCGCCCTTTTTTTTCGGCTGTTGTGTTTTTTTTCGGCTGTTGTGTTTTTTGAGTGGCTGTTGTGTTTTTTGTGTGGCTGTTGTGTTTTTTTGAGCGGCTGTTGTGTTTTTTTGAGCGGCTGTTGTTGTTTTTTTGCCGAAAGACTGCACTTTGAACCCAAATTTCGGGCGTTCAGAAAAAAGCTCCAATAAACTCCAGAGCTCATTAACGCTAAAAAACGCCCATGTCTGCATGGGCACATAAGCTAACATAGTTCAGAGTTCAGTTTATGGGCTTTTTAAAAAAACGCCAATAAACTGCAGTTTTCATCTTCTGTGTGCTCCATGCCTAATTATATATGGTTGCATAACAATTTTTGACAAATTTTTTTTTTGCTGCTCCGGCGCTGTGACTGGCCGGAGCAGTGATGACGTCACTCCGTTGGTAGCAGCACGCCTGCGTGCCGTAGAGATTGGTGTTGTCTTGGAAATATCTCCTTAACCGTGTGGGTCAAGGAGATATTTCTTGGGCCTTAATCTGGGCCTTAATCTGGGCCTTAATCTGGGCCTACCTGTACTTCAAAGTTGTCTGTAAGGGTTTACAACCACTTTAAAGTCCCATTCTTTAAAAAAAAAATCTTTCTATAGGGATGTGGTACCTTTTTTAAAAGACTTCTCATTAGCCCAGTTTCCTCATAAATCTTGTGTCTGTGATCGGCCTTTCTTGTGATGCTCTATGGTGGATAGTAGGCCTGGATTTCACTTTCCCTTGCAGCAATCTGCGCTAAACACGAAAAATTCCTTAAATGCCCTGCAGCCGGAATCCTTTTGTTTTGTTTTTCAGGTGTGCGTCGAAAGGCTTTTCCTTCCCACTGATGCCCCCGGACACTACAAAGCAGTGTGCCGCATGCAATATGGAGTACATGCTGAGATCTGCAATCTCCTGCAGACCATAAAGCAATCCAAACAGGTACAGTGATGATCTGGAACTCCATAACTTAATGTCCTGTGTAATGAAGTTGTAGTCTGTGTATAACCAGATAATGGGTAGAATTAGGGTTGCCACCTATCCGGGATTCACCCGGACAGTCCAGGTTTCGACTCATGTGTCCGGGTTTCAGGCGGACTGAAACCCAGACACAATTTTCAGACCAGGCAGTGGCTCCCCAAATAACTAAGATGGTCGCACACAAATCTGTTGCCGCCTGGGAGCTGCAGGCAGCTGCCTGGGGGGCAGGGTGATGCCAGCAAAAGCAATGTGGCCACACCAACATTTTGCTGTGGCACTCTATGCACACCGCATTACTACTCTCCTTGGGGAAACCAAAAGGTGTCCCAGGCCACTAAAGTGTTCAGGTTTGGCTTGAAGTAAAGATTGCAACCCTAGGTTCAGTACAAGTCTACCATAGGTAGGGTGACCACGTGTCCTGGATTGCCCGGGACAGTCCCGCATTTTGCAGGTCTGTCCCGGGTACCTTCAGGACAATAGTGTCTCGGAATGAAACCGACACGGCCACCCCCCAGGCCAATCTGATGCCCCCAAAAAAGGCCGCCACATCACTGCTTTAGGCCCCTTTCACACGATCGGCTGTTTTGCCGCAGCTAAAAGCATGTTTGTTTTGCTAGAATTTAAGACTCCAGGCACAGCGGTCGGCTGCATTTGTACAGTGTGATTAGTTGCGTTTTGCCACGGCACGATATTGAACAGGAATACCACTTGGATCCCTGCCAATACCAAGCACTGTGTCTGGTATGAATCTTGAGGGGGAACTCCACGCCAAATTTCAAATAAAAAAACAGCATGGGTTCCCCCTACAGGAGCATACCAGGCCCTTGGGTCTGCTATGGATTTTAAGGGGAACCCCGTACGCCGAAAAAACGGCGTGGGGTTCCCCCAAAATCCATACCAGACCCATATCCAAGCAGCAGGCCGGTCAGGAAAGGGGGTGGGGACGAGCGAGCGCCCCCCTCCTTAACCGTGCCAGGCCGCATGCCCTCAACATGGGGGGGTAGGTGCTTTGAGGCAGGGGGGCGCCGTGTGGCCCCCCACCCCAAAGCACCTGTCCCCATGTTGAGGACAGGGCCTCTTTCCGACAACCCTGGCCATTGGTTGTCGGGGTCTGCAGGAGGGGAACTTATCGGAATCTGGGGGCCTCCTTTAATAAGGGTCACCCTAACCATAGGGCACCATTTACAGTGGGGAAAAAGTATATGAACCCCTTGGAATGAACTGGCTTTCTGTAGCTTGCCACAAAATGTGACGGGATCCTCATCCAAGTCACAACAATAGACAATGCGCGTAAGCTCATAATCCACTGATTCTAATATATCTTGTCTCTATTGTACACACCCATAAAAATGCAGTAGCTTGTACTCAACTGAGGCCTGTCTTCAATCCAGAGAAGCCTTTACTATACTATAGTTTGAACTGTCTTAAACTTTTTTTTATTTTCTCAGAATTTGAAGAAACTGGGGAGCAAGGAGGAGAATGACTCTGTGGTTTTTGACAACTGGGTAAGGCTTTGCTCCATTTTAGGCATTTGTATTGCCAAAACCTTTACTTTAAATAGTGGGGAAGGGTTCTACAACATTGGAAAGTAGAGTGGGTAGAAGCTTTTTAGGGTTGTCCTTGGGTATGTTTCCCTTCGTTCTTTAAAGTCAACCGGAAGAGATCTCAAAAGCTAATTGGAAATCTTAATGGTCACCCAAACGGGTGAATGTTGGTCAATTTCTCCTTGGTTCCTGTTTGTGGACAGCTGTAGTAAATTGATCTCTCATCCCTTTCTGTCCTAGTGATAACGGTCACCAGGGCAGAAGGTAAATCTTCCCCACGGGGACACTACTCTGTTCACAAATATTACTAGTGTCGTGGAGATATGGCTGTACGCAGAGCGCACACCAGGGCTGGACTGGGACAAAAATGTTGGCCCTGGACTTCATCCAGACTGGCCCACTTTGACGGGTCTCTCCTATGGTGGCCGGACAACTTCTGCCCCCCCCCTCCTCAGCCACCCAAGCCCCCTCTCCCCCTTCACTAGCCACTAGCTGTTCTAGTTAGAGTAGAATGGCTGGTCCAAGTACTCTTATAGGCAGTACCAGTGGGGAAGCTAGACATTATTTCACCAGGGGCAAAGAATCAGTTCGGTGCCCCCCATGGAACAAGATTAGGCAGAAATGAGAAACTCCTAGGCCATAGCTGTTGAGTCAGCTGTCTGTCCCCTCCCCAGTGCTCCTTCTGGTCCCCCCATGCTCCTGTCGTCCCCCTGCTCCTCTGGTCCTCCCCCTGCTTCTCTGCCTCCCCCCCAGGTGAGTGCTGCGGGGAGAGAAAGACAGAGGAGCGGAGGGGGGAGGCGGTCCGCTGTCACTGGAGCCGGCCCACTGAGCCATCGGCCCACTGGGAAACTCCCAGTAGTCCCAATGGCCAGTCCATCCCTGGCACACACCATATCTCATGTGGTAATAAGCATATGTAGCGCCTGGCTACTTTCATAGCAGGTGCTGCTGTAAATTTAGAGGGGGTCAGAGAGTTGGTTGCCTCTGACCATGTTTATTTGGCTAAATTTAAGGGCCTCTGTTCCAGCTCTGGCTGTACTGTGTGCCCATGGCTGTTGTCTGGTGACTCAGGCCCCCCAGACTGCAGGTGGCAGCAGTGAGGTCAGGGTCGTGTGGATTCTTCTCGGGCAGCAAATCAGGAGGGTTGATCACCTCGCTGTGCATACTGGGAAGGGGTATTTAGGGGACAGACGTCATTGGTTTGCATCGTTGTTCCCGCGCCATCCTCCTGGGCAGTCGTCCTACCATGCCTGTGTGGCCCTCCTGGCTGGGGTGTGTTGCAGTGTTACTGGCTTCGGGGCCATGTTGGTCCGGAGCATTATTCTACCTCGTAGACTCAGGCAGACTGAGTCTACAATTTGCAAGTGGTCCTGTGCTGTCTGGCCAAAGTGGGAGGAAGCCGACCGATGAGGAACCTGTCTGGGGGATACCAAGAACGAGGCTGGTGTCTCAGGAGAGGCCTACTTGCTCATCGAAGGACGCTTCGTATCTGAGAGGCTGAACGATGGTCGCCTATCAGTTCCTGACATAACTAAAGCGGTTTGAAGGATATCCGGGTGCTGAATCCAGTTGAGAAGGACTTTGGACCGAGACTATCTCCACCTTTAGAAAGGTCTGTGGCAGAGACTTCACCTTAAAGTTCCGAGTGACACTCTGGCTGCTAGGCTGGTGAGAGAGGCATATCCAGATGCACTATACCCGCACTGTTAACCCTGAATCCGCCATTTTCCATTTCTTCTATCCATTCACCTATTGCTACTTTTACAGTTTTTACCCGGCTGGATAATAAAGCACAGAAAACACATAGACTGTGTGGACATTAACTTTATTGCATCTCTCATCCAGCACCCTAGACAGCGGAAAGATGGAGGTAACGTGCCACCCAAATAAAACCAGCAGCTCGTTCGGGGGTAGTGCTACACACACATTCCGTCTGATATAATGCATCTTACCTATCACTCCATTTCCCGTATATCCCCAAGTAAACGGACATCACCACAGCTCACGTCTCGGCTCCATCAGCATGACTGCCCAGAGACCAGTCTGCTTCACATCACAAAAGCTATGACAAACAGGAAGTGATGGCTCCAGCAGCCAATCGCTTCCTCTATGGGAAGTGACATCACAGGATATGACTTAACAGGAAATCCTTCCGACAGAATGAGTTAATACAAACAACCAATGAATAATGGCTAAAGGAGTCCTATGGGCGTGTCTGAGCAGAGACTGGATGCATGGAAGCTAAACAAAGAGGCATGGCTTTCAAACATGGACCCAGTCTCTGACCATAACAACCCAAAGACTCCTGTATTTCCGCTGATAGGGATCCTTATTCTGCGTATTATCGCATACCCGTATTATACTACTGTTCCTTGTGGATGGGAGGCTATCTGCAGGTGCAAGCTACGAATCTCGACTTGTGCTGATCAGACACAGCAGAGACAATGGCATACATCCGCCTATAAATGATAATATCCTTGCGGAGTGAACATATCCCCCCCCAGATGATCGTTCTGTGCATCGCACAGGGGCCCTTCACTGGCGGACATACCCCCCAATCTGCAAACACCTCTCCAATCCCAGGAAGTTTTCCACTACCAGACAGGACTCAACCAGTGTCAGTCTGCCCCAGACAGCTCTTTAGAGCGGGATTACGAACACTGGGCAACACTATGACAATACATATTAAGTACATCTTCATAAAATTTCTACAACACTAGTCCTTTTTCTTCTGTCTCTGAATCCTGAAATTGGGGCATTTGCTGGGATTCCATTGAGAATTTTGGTTGTCCATCTAATTGGGGTATACAACTTTTGTACCTGGTCTCATGACTAGCAAACTTTTGTCTGCTAAATGAGCTATTGCATGTCTCAAGTCTGACTGTAGTCAATCTGCATGTCTATGTAATGGAGTTCTTTCAGCTGTCGAATATAGAAGATATTCACAGCCCCTTCCTGGTCTCCAGCTCCTATGAATGAGTTGGGTATTTGAGGGACTATGCCTATTTTCCAGGAGGTACTTGGTCCAGGTAATGAAATGTAGAACTGAGTATGAGAACCAGTAGGGCATCATTTGAGTACCCCACTGTTTTGCCTCTAATTCTGGGGTATCTGTACAAATGGCTCGGTGCGGACTAAAGGGGCAATTAACGATGTTGGTTTTTGTTGCAGAGTGCCTTGTGGAAAGGTGTAATGAAAGAGCTCCGTGTTGGGTTGAGACTCTGCTCCAAACGGTGCTCCAAATCGCAACCAGTTGAGTATCAACTTGCGCCGTATGAGATGTTAATGGAGGACATCCGCTGTAAGAAGTACACACTGCGAAAAGTCCAAGTAAGTTTGTCAAAAGAGGCGGCTGAGATGTTCACTGTAAAGCCCAAATCCAGGAAAAATTGTTCAGGATAAAATGGGGGGGGGGGGGTCGCAAAAATGTGGTGTTTTTATGCTAACCTAGATTTGCATGTTTTTAGGACAGTGACTTGTCCAGTAGCCGATCAAACAAGAGTGAGGAGAATGTCGTCATCTTGGATCTGCTTCGCTCGCTGAAACCGGTAAGTAGTTTGTCTGTGAGGTCCCCAAGAGGGCTCCAGACATTGTCCCTTTGGGAGTATAAGCAAGGAAGCCAAGTCCATACACATGGGCATCCGCTGATTTTTTAATTTTTTTAGGGGGCGTGCGCTTCCGCAGTGGCCATAGTCACATTTAACCCTTCAAATGCTAGCAGGGGTTAAAAGCACCCTGCTAGCGGCCAAATAGCGCCGCTAAAACGATAATAAAGCTGCACTTTACTGATAACGCAGCCAGCTGGCAGTGTGAAATGGCTCTTGAGGTAATTCAGCTTCACTCCATACCCATATAAAGCCTAGAGAATGCACAGACCCCCCCCCCCCTTCAAGCACAGACCCCCCCCTTCAAGCACAGACCCCCCCCTTCAAGCACAGACCCCCCCCCCTTCAAGCACAGACCCCCCCTTTCAAGCACAGACCCCCCCCCCTTTCAAGCACAGACCCCCCCCCCCTTTCAAGCACAGACCCCCCCCTTTCAAGCACAGACCCCCCCCCTTCAAGCACAGACCCCCCCCCCCTTCAAGCACAGGCCCCCCCCCCCATCAAGCACAGACCCCCCCCCCTTCAAGCACAGACCCCCCCCATTCAGCCCAGACGGACCCCCATCCCAGTCAGTCCCTCAGATCAGCCATCAGCACGGCATGGGCACAGCAGGTTCCCTCCCCCTGTGTACACATAAACACTGGAGGGGGAGGCGGCTTCACTCTGCTCACTGTGTCTGTGTGACATCTGGCTCGGGACTGCTCAGACAGCCCACAGCCCCGAGACTCCAACACCTTCATGATTTTCCAGGGGGGGTCAATTGCCCCCCTTGCCCTATGGAGCGGACGCCCATGTCCATACGCTGAACTTCATGTTCTAAAATGAGACGCACCATTTGTAAGTGTAGCACTACCCCCGTAGGAGCTGCTGGATTAGATTTGGGTCTGCGCTCTGCCTGTCAACCCCAGAAAATTGGCTCAAACCCCCCCTTGGCACAACTGGACAATATGAACGTGGGACCCAATGGTAAAGGGAACCCCACAAACCCACACTGGTATAAATATATATATTTACCGTCACCTTGGTACTGGCCACTTCACTCGTAGTTGCAATAGACAGTCTCACACAAGAGGTAACTTAACCAGTTGCAGATTTACAGATCCCTCTAAGAGTCTTGGAAACGCAACTAGTTCAGAGTTGTCTTGTAGCAGAACACATCTACCCTAACATGGGATCAGATGTAAGTGTATAGTGGAGGATTTTCCCAACACCAAGATGCCGGAACACTTCCCCACCAAGTCTCACACACTCGCTAAAACAGCAGAGCAGTAAATGCAATGCAAATAGTCACATCAAACATTAAAATATTCATACAGCTGAATGGCTCCCTCTGGTGGACAGTTCAAACTGGTACGTAACCCTATGTGGTAAACTTAGAAGAGGAATAAAGTGATGACTGTTCCTTTAAGTTCAGTTGGTCTTCAGCTAGCTCTGGTGCACTTAGTTATAATCCACATAAGTGAAGAAAAAAGGGGGTAATCGATGAACGTGTGATGTGGTGGCAAAGAACCCGCTATCACGATCAAGCTGCTGTAACGCTTGGGTTTAATGTGTTCCTATCTGTAGGACTGCCAGTGTCGGCAAGCACAGTTTAGAAGGCAGGAATCGCCCTTCTGCAACTGTGTCAAATATTCGGTAGGCTAGTGCCTGCTCACCAATAGAAGTCCGTGGCTCGCTGGTATACTCCGCCCGTAGTTCCTTCTCTGATCTCTGTGGATAAGATGGCGCTGGTTCACCACTAGGGTTGCCACCTCACCCCTTTAAACCCCGAACACATAGTAATTACACAGGTTCTGGGGCTAATTTAATGTCGATAAGGCACCAAGTGAGTTTAATTAGCACCTTTAATCAGCCAGAGAACCTGTGTAATATGTTTTCAGTTTTAAAGGGATGAGGTGGCAACCCTATTCACCACGCGGCCGCTCACAAATGCAGGTGGGTGGATGGCTTCTAGTATGGTGAAGTGTAGGCCGGTCCCTCCCTGGCTCAATCAGCTGGGATGTCAACGAGGATCCCTCTGTCAGGCGATCCGCTCTCCAACTTTAGGCCCAGGCTCTTCTACACCAGGCCTCCTGTTGGTTGAAAGATGGCGTCTCGAGAGCAAGCAATGGCCTTGTCTCCCTATTATCCCCTCCCCCCCAGCAGGCTGTGTGGCCTGCCCATTGCATTCTGGAATAACAGTGGTATTGTGGGTTTTGTAGTCTTAATCCAATCCACGGCAATAGTCACTTTCTCTTGCACCACGATACCCACCATGCTTTGTTCTATGGGTTTTAACAGGACCAAAGTTTTAATGATACAACATAAAAATGGACACCAGAGGGAGCCGAACTCTTATTTAGGAACACAATGCAGTCTTTAAAGCAGAGGTTCACCCTAATAACATTTATATCTGACCAACTTACTTATACTTGTAACAAGTACAGTCCGCAATTTTTTATTTTTTTTTAGGCTGTACGTACCTTGTAATCTATCTTTGCAACCCGGCTTCAGGGTAGTTCTCCCCGCGGGAGTAGGCGTTTCTCTGCCGAGGAGGAATGTCATCTGGGAGGTCGCCCAGATGATTGACACCGTTCCTCCCGGCGGATAAGGCCCCGCCCCCCATATTGCGTAGGCGCGCACGAGTCACGGCGCCGCCTAGGGAGATTTTTAGGTACCGAAGTGTGCGCAATTTTAAAGTGCGACATGTTGGGTATCTGTTTACTCGGCGTAACTTCATCTTGCATATTTTACAAAAAAATTAAGCTAACTTTACTGTTTTAATTCGTGAAAACCGTTTTTTTTATTTTTTAAAAGGCGTTTGAAAAATTATTGCGCAAATACCGTGCAAGATAAGTTGCAATGGCTGCCATTTTATTCCTTTGGGTGTCTGCTAAAAACAACAAATGGTGTTTGGGGGTTCTGAGTTATTTTCTAGCAAAGAATGATGATTTGTACATGTAGGAGAGAAGTGCCAGAAGAGGCCCGGTATTGGAGGTGGGTAGAAAAGCCGGGTATTGGAGGGGGGTAGAAAAGCCGGGTATTGGAGGTGGGTAGAAAAGCCGGGTATTGGAGGTGGGTAGAAAAGCCGGGTATTGGAGGGGGGTAGAAAAGCCGGGTATTGGAGGGGGGGGTAGAAAAGCCGGGTATTGGAGGGGGGGGGGTAGAAAAGCCGGGTATTGGAGGGGGGGGTAGAAAAGCCGGGTATTGGAGGGGGGGGGGTAGAAAAGCCGGGTATTGGAGGGGGGGGGGGTAGAAAAGCCGGGTATTGGAGGGGGGGGGTAGAAAAGCCGGGTATTGGAGGGGGGTAGAAAAGCCGGGTATTGGAGGGGGGTAGAAAAGCCGGGTATTGGAGGGGTTAAAGGACAACTTCATGAAAGCGATGATCCCGTCTCGTTTCAGGCCTCGGAACGTAAGCTGAAAGAGAAACCACACGAGGAGCCGAGCCTACACGAACTCCTGATGTCTGAAATTAAGTCTTCCAGGTCCATACTCAAATCTGCAGAGCGCAAAAAGTATTTTCCCAGGGTGAGTTTTGGTAAGTCATGGCAGATTTTTTTTTTTTTACACCATTTTCAGAGTTTTTTTTTCATTTTTTTTGGTTACTTGATCCCGTTATTCGTCTATGCAAAAGTTTTGGTTTAAAGTCGGTCTTTGAGGAATGCCGATGAACTTTCCTTTTCTTAGACGAAGACTTGGGGATCGCCGATGGCCCGTTCTCCGTTCCTTCAGACGGTCCTAACTATAGACGCCGACTAGAGTCCAGGTGGAACGTGCCAGCCTTTGATCTTCAAGACCATCAGATTGAGGTAAACCTCAGATCCAAGTAAGGTGAGGAGTAGATTACCCAGATCTCTTGGGAACGATCTGGTCATTTTGATGATCAGCGGTTTTTCTAGTAATCAAATTTGAATACAGTGGAACCTCGGATTGCGAGTAACGCAGTTAACGAGTGTTTTGCAATACAAGCACTGTATTTTTAAAAATCATAACTCGGTTTGCGAGTCTCTCTTGCGAAACGAGCAGGATTCAGGCCAAAGCGGTGTGCAGTACCACGTTTGGCCTGAGGTTGGGGGTAGGGCGTTGGAGCCGATCGTAGCCGTTCGGAAAGACTAAAATACTACTCCCAAAGTTTGCAGAGGCAGGCACCCCCCCGCCTCTGGCCGCTTGCGGTATTGCATGCCATTGAAGTAAACACGGAACAAATTTTCGTTTCCATTGACTTCTATGGGGAAACTCTCTTTGATATGCGAGTGCTTTGGATTACGAGCGTTCTGCTGAGACTGATTATACTCCTAATTCGAGGTTCCACTTTATTTCTGGACAGTTTACCTTTGCTTTACTATTAAAACTGGAAGCCAGGCAGAAATCTATGCAGTTCTGTGGTCAATACATCTTTAACTACTTCAGCCCCGGAAGAATTGACCCCCTTCCTGACCAGAGCACTTTTTGCGATTCGGCACTGCGTCGCTTTAACTGACGATTGCGCGGTTGTGCGACGCTGTACCCAAGCAAAATGTATGTCCTTTTTCCCCACAAATAGAGCTTTCTTTGGGTCGTATTTGATCTCCTCTGCAGTTAAATTGGTAACCTTTTTGAGTATGGTGGCAGAACAGCAAAAAATCTGTCTTTTCCATAATGTCAGCAATAATGCAGTTAGTGATAGATGTGATTTATTGATAGTACAATGTGTAATCTGTCCTGTCTTGTCATTTATAGGGAAGGATAAGCTGGAACACAGAATTAAGCCAGGAATCGTCCTCGGAACAAAAGTTCCCAGACCTAACGTCCAGTAGCACAGGTAAGCAGAGTCCATGCTGCCCTCCAGCCTCCCCTAGGGGGCAGTGTCGGTTGACTAATTCAGGCAAGACACAAGCACCTTTAATGGCGCTCATTCGGTACCCCAAATTCATTTTCCTATGCTGCAAGCCATGAAAACCCAGCACTCTCCTTATAGGTCCGTTTTGACCAGCAGTGGACTTGTGTCACTAGAATAAATTTAAAACTTGAGGCGCTTGTTAAAGGCTGGGGGAAGGGGGTGGTAGAAACAGGCACAGTCAGCGGTTTACCCATGCAAAATACTCTGCAGGGGTAGACTGACCCTGCCCACACAAGCCCCACCCACACAAAGCCTCACTTACATATTGAACTGTCCTACGCTCCTGGAGGAAGGGCCAGGCCCCGGCCGCTCCTGGAGGAAGGGCCAGGCCCCGGCCGCTCCTGGAGGAAGGGCCAGGCCCCGGCCGCTCCTGGAGGAAGGGCCAGGCCCCGGCCGCTCCTGGAGGAAGGGCCAGGCCCCGGCCGCTCCTGGAGGACGGGCCAGACCCCGGCCGCTCCTGGAGGACGGGCCAGACCCCGGCCGCTCCTGGAGGACGGGCCAGACCCCGGCCGCTCCTGGAGGACGGGCCAGACCCCGGCCGCTCCTGGAGGACGGGCCAGACCCCGGCCGCTCCTGGAGGACGGGCCAGACCCCGGCCGCTCCTGGAGGACGGGCCAGACCCCGGCCGCTCCTGGAGGAAGGCCAGACCCCGGCCGCTCCCCCATGTTGTCTTTGAAATAAACTGGTTGTTGAAGGAGGTGGTGACACCTGAGTCACTGCTGTCCTCTGCTCCCCACCTGCCATCACCGACCCACCTCACTGACTGCATACAATCCCACTCATTGTTTTCTATAGAATAACAGGAACCTCTCATGGAGCCCCCTACTGGTGCCAAGCCCTACTCCCAGGGGAGCTGTCAAAGTCCCTCCAGCACCCTGCCTCAGCTCAGAAGACACCAACTCCTGGGAGGGCCCTCTGTAGGGTGACCACGTGTCCCGGTTTGCCCGGGACAGTCCCTCATTTTGCAGGTCTGTCCCGGGCACCTTCATTCCAGGACAATACAGTGTCCCGGAATGAAATTGACAGACACCCCCCCCCCCCCCCGGGCCAATCTGATTCCCCCAAAAAAGGACGCCACATCACCGCTTTACTCACGGACAGTACTTGTCCTGGCCGGCAATGCCTGGAGGAGCATAATGCCCGCCCCTGCTTGTTGGAGAAATCATAAATCCCGCCTCTTGTGTCCAATCACTGTGCTGTGATTTGTTGAACAAGCTGATTTTTGGGAAGGGAAGGTGTCCCTAAATGGTAGTTTGGAAATGTGGTCACCCTAGCCCTCTGGCATTTCAGGGGGGTCCTACCACTTAAAATTGAATCTGGCTGCTTTAGGATCTTTTTCCTGGGGATCATCCTCCAGATCCTGTCACTGAGATCCGGGAGGAACTGCCTCTGGTCTAATCCATCTGGGTTGGTGAATTTCTACTTTTTGAAGACTGAATTTTGTGGAGAGAAATGGCAGCTTACACACCGTATTGTAACTCATTAAATTTAATTTTACGTAGTTTGTGAATTGGTCTTCGTATTTTTAAGAGCTCTCCTTCCTGCCTGTGTGGACTTCATCACAAGTGGACCTCCGAATGAACTGTGGCTCATCCCAAGCGGACCGCCAAACAACCAGTGGATCTACTCCTGACAAACTGCTTTCTTCATCAGTCCAGAAGAAGCTGTCTTTTGGTCACAAGCGGTCAAGCTCCTTCGAAGGCTTACTAGGAGAAGCACCGGATGAGCAGGTATCAAACATTCATGTGAAGTGCTCTTATTTATAGATAACTTGCATATGATTCCAGTGTAAATTTTTTGGGGAATTCTAGAAATTGCACCTGCCTTTTTGTTTTTTTTGTTTCCTAGTCTCAGGCTTGGGACTCTCCAAGGTCTAGTCTACCTCCAACGGTCCTGGAGCTGGCTCCTCTTCGTCGATTGATGGTAAAAACTGAGGTGTCAGTCTTTCGGTCCAGTAGAGATGTTCTGAGGCAAAAGGTGAGGGCAAGGATTAAGGTATGAGACTATCAATATTGGTGCATTTACAACAGTTGAGTACTGTCCGTTGTATGTTTGCAGGGCAAAAATTATTGCTCACTCAAACGTTTGCGGCGATACCTCACATGTATGGTTTGAACACCGTTTTCATATGTGGGTGGGACTTGCGTATGCATTCGCTTCTGCGTGCGAGCTACCGGGGTCCTCTTTACAGTGAGATATGAGGGGGTCAATAAAACCCCACATCTCCTCTTGGCTGGGAAGCCTGAAATCAAGGAAAAAAATAAACAATCCTGGCTCCCCAGCCAAGGTGGTGCCATTTTTTTTAAATGCAGAGGCCGGGCGTGACGTCATAACATCGTGGCCCGCCTCCGACAATCAAAGAAAAACGTAATGCCTAAACATTTGTGATTTGCGACAATTTTTTGGGTGAAATGACGCATTGTCTGACAGCAATGCAGCGGTGCCAATAACTGTATATGATCTTTATTGGACATGGAATTGTTTGGCTAATACTATTCTGAGGATAATTTATGCCTGTAAGCGCTGGTTTGAATGAAGTTGAACCTTCTGCTGAGGGTGGCAGATGGTCTCCAGATGGTTTCTTACCTGAGCCCTTGAAAGTCGGGCTCTTCTCGGGGATAGGTTGTTGGCTCTTCTCGGGGATAGGTTGTTGGCTCTTCTCGGGGATAGGTTGTTGGCTCTTCTCGGGGATAGGTTGTTGGCTCTTCTCGGGGATAGGTTGTTGGCTCTTCTCGGGGATAGGTTGTTGGCTCTTCTCGGGGATAGGTTGTTGGCTCTTCTCGGGGATAGGTTGTTGGCTCTTCTCGGGGATAGGTTGTTGGCTCTTCTCGGGGATAGGTTGTTGGCTCTTCTCGGGGATAGGTTGTTGGCTCTTCTCGGGGATAGGTTGTTGGCTCTTCTCGGGGATAGGTTGTTGGCTCTCATGACGCGAGGGGCTGGGGCCGAGTCCTGTAGTTGGCGGCTATGGACGCCGAATTCAGGATTCGGGTGCACGCTTCCCAGAGGGGGGTTACCAGAAGCGGGTAGCATACAGCCGCTGAGTGACCCTAGTAGACAAGAATCGGGGCCACTCTGTGCAAAACGAACTGCACAGTGGAGGCAAGTATGAAATGTTTAAAAAAAAATTAAAGCTTTACAGCCCCTTTTAATTTTATGAAGGGTGGTTCTAGTGCGTTGGTATGGAGTATAAATACTGTGTAAGCAGACATGCTTCCTTATGCAAGTGAAGAAAATGCAACATAAACACAGATATAATCGCATTAAATGCTGTAAAACTAATTTTGTTAAACTGAACACCATTTTCTGCATGGCAGGCTTGTTCAAGTTGTCGCAAGAGGCTTTTGTGCAGGCAGGTCCTCTGCAAATTCTGTGAAAGGTAAGATTGTCATGTTCCGGAGATATTCCATTTGACCTGATCCATTGCAATTTCATGAATGAAAACTTGGTCCAGTTGCTTTCTTATGAGTCTGAACCAGATGTACTGAAATCTAGAAAATTGGCAAACTATGTAGTTGAAATATGTACGTGATCCAATACTGTCAAAACTTTCTCTGTAGCCTTGTTTGCATGCCAGATGCCTCTGCCAGAAAACAAAGCCAGGCCCTCACCCTCCCTCACCACAGCTACACAGTATGGTCAAGGTCGCACCCCCAACCTGTGACTGGAAACTGGAAGTGGTAGCATAGTGAGGGCCCAATGTGGTGGTAGAGATGATTGCACCAGACCGGTATTAGGTTTTTACACTAGAACAGGGTCTCCAAACGTACTAAACAAAGGGCCAGTTTGCCCTCCAGACTTTAGGGGGGGCTGGATGTTGGTATCGGTAGTATGAGTAGCGTCCCATTGTCCGTGGGCACAAAAGTACACAATCATTAGTAGTGGAAGGAATAGCGCCCTATCAATGGTCAGTGGAAGGAATTAGTACCTCATCATTGGTGTGAGGGGGTGGGGGTGAAGAATAGTAGCTCATCGTTGGCGCGAGGGGGTAGAATGGTACCTCGTTGGGGCCAAGGGGGGTAGAATGGTACCTCGTTGGGGCGAGGGGGGGTAGAATGGTATCTCGTTGGGGAAAGGGGGGGGTAGAATGGTACCTCGTTGGGGCGAGGGGGGGTAGAATGGTACCTTGTTGGGGCGAGGGGTGGGGTAGAATGGTACCTTGTTGGGGCGAGGGGTGGGGTAGAATGGTACCTTGTTGGGGCGAGATAGAATGGTACCTTGTTGGGGCGAGGTAGAATGGTACCTTGTTGGGGTGAGGGGGTGGGGTAGAATGGTACCTTGTTGGGGCGAGGGGGTGGGGTAGAATGGTACCTTGTTGGGGCGAGGGGGTGAGGTAGAATGGTACCTCGTTGGGGTGAGGGTAGAATGGTACCTCGTTGGGGCGAGGGGGGGCAGAATGGTGCCATGTATCAATTAGGTACTGTGCCCCAAGGGCCAGAAAAAGGCAAGCAAAGGGCCACAGCGGGCCCCCTGGGAGACTACTGCACCAGAAGCTTATTGAATACATTAAAGCAGAAGGATATCTCGCCTTAGACCAGAACATGCTCTTGATTTCTGGCTGCACTTTACCTGGTTTAATGGTTCCCTGGATGGTTCTGATTGCTCTATAGAAATGTTTCTCATTTATTTTGCAGGACTATTTGTTCGGAATGCCGTGTGGAGGTAAATACTTCTGGGAATTAGGGTTGAGTTGGTTCCTTGTAATGACTTGGGGGTATTTGAGAAAAAGGTTGGCAGGAATGCACATGAGCCCAGTTTCATCTCGGTACAGGGCACCTGTGCAGGTACGCTCCCAAGCCCGACTTTCCACATCCCCCAATCCCTACTCGCAGGATTTGACTCGGCTGCTGCAGAAACTCGGCACTGTCGAGGGAGGATTCATGCAAGTAGGGAGGGAGAGAAGGAGCAGCAAATGGAAAGCTTTTAGCCTAATGCATTAAAGTAAAAAAACTTTACCTTAGAACCCCTTTAGAGGAGAAAGGGGTTTATAAAATGTTCATACTAGCTTAAAAACGCCCCCTATCTAAATGTGCCCCACCCCTTCCTGTTTAAAATCAACCCCTTCACCTGTCGTCGCCACCCCTTCCTCTTTAGAAATGCATGAATCCATCAATGGTATTAGAGAGGGGGCGGCGCCCATGCCCCCCTTATAAACGCACCGCCCCTGAGTTGGACTTTAACCGGGTTAACCGCCATCCACTGAAATATATTTTCCTCCACAGATCAATTTTAAAGTTGGGTCTGTTACAAAGGACGTCCTGTTAAACCACTTAAGACCCGACCTTTAGGCAGCTAAAAGAACCCAGCCAGGTTTTGCGATTCGGCACTGCGTCGCTTTAACAGACAATTGCGCGGTCGTGCGACGTGGCTCCCAAACAAAATTGGTGTCCTTTTTTCCCCACAAATAGAGCTTTCTTTTGGTGGTATTTGATCACCTCTGTGGTTTTATTTTTTTGCGCTATAAACAAAAATAGAGCCACAATTTTGAAAAAAATTCAATATTTTAAACTTTTTGCTATAATAAATATCCCCCAAAAATATATAAAAAATAAATTTTCCTCAGTTTAGGGCGATACGTATTCTACATATTTTTGGTAAAAATCGCAATAAGCGTTTATCGGTTGGTTTGGGCAAAATTTATAGAGTTTACAAAATAGGGGATAGTTTTATTGTATTTTTATGAAAATAAAATTTTTTACTACTAATGGCGGCGATCAGTGATTTTTTTTCGTGACTGCGACATTGTGGCGGACACTTCGGACAATTTTGACAAATTTTTGGGACCTTTGTAATTTTCACAGCAAAAAGTGCATTTAAAATGCTTTGTTTACTGTGAAAATTGCAGTTTGGGAGTTAACCACTGGGGGCGCTGATGGGGTTATGTATGACCTCATCTGTGTTTACAACTGAAGGAGGGTGTGGGTGTAGGTGTGACGTCATCGATTGTGTATCCCTATAAAAGGTATCACACGATCGATGACGGCGCCACAGTGAAGAACGGGGAAGCTGTGCTTACACACAGCTCTCCCCGTTCTTCAGCTCCGGGGACCGATCGCGGGACTCCAGCGGCGATCGGGTCCGCGGGTCTCAGAGCTTCGAACCGGGTCGCGGGCGTGTGCCCCCGCGACCCACGGCTGGGCACTAGCACAGGACGTACCAGTACATGCATGTGCCCAGCCGTGCCAATGTGTAAATGTGCAGGAGGCGGTCCTTAATTGGTGAAATGATTACAGAATTAAATCTTTAAAATAGGTTTTTGGATCTGTGGTTGACCTAAGGCAACTTCAAGCTGGATTAGTGCTTCTGACCCGTAAGCTGCCTTCGTTTGGCTGCAAATTATGAAATGCTTCCAGGAACGACTAAAACTGCTTGATTTCCCATGATCCCTTGCAGTCAGTGCCTATGATCAAGCCATACTTCTGAGTAGGTGTGCCCACCCAGTGCTTTGAACTAGGGAAAAATCCAGATCTCTATGGTTTTCAAATTACAATTGAATACTGTATTGGCCCTGTAGGGCCCACATTACAATTTCAAACGGTATCATCAGCTTCCCTCTACCAGACTCCCTTCTAATAATTCTCAGACCCCACTGTCGGGAGGAATTACCGTATTTATCGGGGTATTGCGCGCTCCGGTGTATAGCGCGCACCCCTAAAGTGGACCCGCATTCCTGTAAAAAAACATTTTAGTACTTAGTTTTGGTGTCTTGCGCGGCGTCAATCAGCGGCCTCGTCGGGTCCGGCGTCCTTCTGCGGTGTCCTCCCCGCTTCCTGTGCTGAGTTTGAACTACCGCGCCGGCATATACTGAGCGCAGTACACGTGTATAGTCGGGCAGGCTCGGCTCCTCTCGCGGTCACTTCCTGTGCGTCCTGTACGTCCAGGACGTGACCGCGAGAGGAGCCGAGCCTGCCCGACTATACACGAGTGTACTGCGCTCGGTATATGCAGTAGTTCAAACTCGGCGCGGGTATCGGCGTATATCGCGCACCCACGATTTTTCCCTGAATTTCAGGGCAAAAAAGTGTATACGCCGATAAATACGGTATCTATTTAGTAGGTCAGGTTGGGTCTCTCAGCCACATTAGAACATCAACCGTTTAAAGAAATGTATTCTTAGCTTGAATTTTAAGTAATGCCAAGATTTTCAATTTTTTTTGCAGATGTTGATGCCCCACCAAAAGTGCATGCACTTACCGATCAGCTTCTTCAAAGCTCTGGTTCTCACGCAGGAGAGTGATCTTACTCGAAACAAGGACTTGCTCCATTGGAACAACTCCAGGTGAGGTTTTGTCGGAGTTTAACGTCCTAAGCCTGGAATACTACCATCTTGCCTACATAAGCGTCCGCTCCATAGGGTGAGGGGGGGCAATTGACCCCCCCTGGAAAATCGAGAAGGTGTTGAAGAGTCTTGCGGGCTGTCTGATCGGTCCTGGGCCGGATGTCACGCAGACACAGCGAGCAGACTGAAGCCGCCTCCCCCTCCAGTGTTTATGTGTACACAGGGGGAGGGAAGCTGCTGTGACCCGGCCGTGCTGATGGCTGATCTGAGGTACTGAATGGGATGGGGGGAGGGAGGTCCGTCTGTGCTGGATGGAGGGAGGTCGGTCTGTGCTGGATGGAGGGGGGTCGGTCTGTGCTGGATGGAGGGGGGTCGGTCTGTGCTGGATGGAGGGGGGTCGGTCTGTTCTGGATGGAGGGGGTCCGTCTGTTCTGGATGGAGGGTCCGTACATTCTCTAAACTTTATTTATATGGGCATGGAGTGAAGCTGAATTATCTCAAGAGCCATTTCACACTGCCAACTGGCCGCGTTATCGGTAAAGCGTCGCTAAAAAGTGCTGCTTTACCATCGTTTTAGCTGCGCTATTTGGCCGATAGCGGGGCGCTTTTAACCCCTGCTAGCATTTGAAGAAAGGGTTAAATGTGTATCGCCGCTGCAGGAGCTCCCCCCCCCCCTGAAAATTTCAGCGGACGCCCATGCTTGCCTACCTTTTGAACTATTATACAGGGTTTTATATAGCGCCAACAGTTTACGCATCGCTTTACAATATAAAAGGGAGACAATACAGTTATAATAAAATACAACGGGATTTAAGAGGGCACTATGCAGAAGAGCTTACAATCTAATAGGGTGGGGCAGGTGGTACAAAGGGTTGTAACTGTGGGGAATGAGCTGATGGAAGTGGTAAAAGATTTTGAGAGGTGATAGGCTTCCCTGAAGAGATGAGTTTTCAGGGATCATCTGAGGGTAGAAAGAGTAGGGGATAGTCAGACACAGGTTGAGGTAGCGAGTTCCAGAGAATGAGAGGCTCTGGAGAAATCCTTGAAATGAGCATGGGAGGAGGAGACGAGAGCTTGAGTAGGAGGTCTTAAGAGCGGAGAGGACAAATCTTGTCAGCTGTTCCCCCGGCTATTTAAAGGGAGGCCAATAGAAACATGAAAGCTGCCATACTGAGTGGGCATAGGGCTGCCAGTCTTAAGCTGACCAGAAAGTATATAACAGTAAAGTCTTGGCTTTTGTTGTGCCCAGGTCATTGGCTCTAAGCTTATTCAGGCTAAAAACCCAGTATGGGACTTGGTCTACATCAAAGATCTCCAAACTAAGGCCCTCCAACTGTTGCAGAACTATGTGACCCATAAGGCATTGTAATACTGACATTTACAGACTTGACTAGGCATGATGGGAATTGTAGTTCCTGAACAACTGGAGGACCATAGTTTGGAGACCCCTGGTTTACATCCTCAAAGGAAATGGATGTGGTGTATGGCAATTTGAGATGCGAAGGAGCAGAGTCTGTACTGAGCAGACCTTGCTCTTAAAGTAGAACTATAGGCAAAACTTTTTCGAAGGACAGAGCTGCCAATGATTGGGCCATTTACATTAATTTGCATGATCCGCATGGATGTTGTACCCTAAAGCAGGTCTCTGAATGTTTCAAAAAAGTGGTTACTGTCCTTCAGGCATTATGGGGGCTGGAATGTGGCCACTGAGGGTAGAAAATGTCCTGGGCCCAGCATCAGTGAAAATTAACATTGCCTCAGGGTTTGTGGTCGGGTACATGTAACACCTGTGAGTAGGAGGAAGGGTGTCCCGTTAATATCGGTGGGGAGGAAGGGTGTCCCGTTAATATCGGTGGGGAGGAAGGGTGTCCCGTCAATATCAGTGGGGAGGAAGGGTGTCCCGTCAATATCGGTGGGGAGGAAGGGTGTCCCGTCAATATCGGTGGGGAGGAAGGGTGTCCCGTCAATATCGGTGGGGAGGAAGGGTGTCCCGTCATTGGCGTCAGTGGGGAGGAAGGGTGTCCCGTCATTGGCGTCAGTGGGGAGGAAGGGTGTCCCGTCATTGGCGTCAGTGGGGAGGAAGGGTGCCCCGTCATTGGCGTCAGTGGGGAGGAAGGGTGCCCCGTCATTGGCGTCAGTGGGGAGGAAGGGTGCCCCAAGGGCCAGATGAAGGCTAGCAAAGGGCCACATCCCCCCCAGGCCACAGTTTGGAGACCCCTGTCCTAAAACATTGTCCTTTTTTAGTAGACTATTTTACCATACTCCTCCCTGCTGTCCCAAAAGTTCCCCCTTTTACACATTTGAAGATTCAAATTGATCTGGAAATTTCTTTTACATGTTCAAAGCTAATGAGTTAAATGGTTTATAAATCTACCTACTTTTTACCTTTTTGACCTTTTTCTTCCTAGTGTTCCTCTGGTTATGTTTCATCCCAAAAACGCATCCAGTGACTTTGCATTTCGCAAATGGATAATGTACAACTGGACTTCAATGTCCATATGTCTTAAGTGCCAAGAGTACATTTTGGATGTAATCAAAAGGAATCGGAGCTGCGAGATCCCCGGAGGAACCTTCAAATCCCGAAGCATGTCTGTATCTGCGACACCATTCTCAAGACAATAAACCTTTTTATATAAGGTGGTAACTTAGACTACCTTTACGAAACTGGTTGACTTCAAGAATTTCAGAAGGTTTGAAGTTGGCTCCAGTTGGAGGTCATCAGACTTTATAAGACCAAGGGCGATGTCCTTGGTAAAGTTGTGTTTTTTTTATGTATTTGTTTTATGTATTTGTTTTATGTATTTGTTTTATGTATTTGTATGTCCTGTCTTGTGACTAGGCCTGTCTTAATAAAATTGTCTTGTTTACTTTGAGATTTGCCCAAAAACACATTTTTAGTTTTGACTTTTTTGAACACGCCCCAGGTGGGGAGAGGGTTTTAACCTTTTTTTTTTCTTTTTTGTTAAAAAAAAAAATTGGGTAATGCCTTCAAATTTTTGACCACTATTATAACACTGAATATGCATAAAATTAAAGCGTTTATTTTATTTCATGGTTCTAAATTCACAATATTTAAGAAATTGTAAATATTTTAATATTTTAAGCCTTTATTCTTGCATGGTTTTTGAAATAATGCACTTAATAACACATTTAAATAATTCAATGATATTGATTCACCCGACACCAACCCCCCCTGTACATGGATTTGATGGACCTTGCTGGTCTCTCGTATCGGAGACTTTGTTCCACGCTCCCTCTCACTACATGTGTTTTTTACAGCCTTGTTTCTTGAAGTATGACCTGATTTTATTATGGCTTTGTGCTTAATGCTTGAGAGGAGAATGTATATTCTGTCAAATTTACCAATAAAGTGCAAGATTATTATGGAGTTTTTTGTTTGTTCTTGAATTTTGCCAAATTCCAGTAATTGAACATATGTTAAACGGTGGCAATGTACACATAAGTGTAAACCCGAAATCCCATTATCGGTATGTTTAGCATGTTGCTAATAAGGATGGGCTGAACAACCCCCCCCCCCCCCGGTTCGGTTTGCACCAGAACTTGCCCAAAAAATTGGTGTCAACACCATTAAAGTCTACGGGACACGAACATGACAAATCAGAAGTGCTCATTTTAAAAGCTTGTATGCAAGATATTGTCAAAGTGTTTGGGGACCCGGGTCCTGCCCCCAGCGGACATGCATCAATGCAAAAGTTAAAATTTTTCAGGAGCAGTGATTTTAAAGTGAAACAAAAATTAAATATTCATTTAAATTCCAAACCTGGGGGTGTCTATAGTATGCCTGTAAAGTAGCGCATTATTCCTGTGCTTAGAACAGTCCCTGCACAAAATAAAATTTCTAAAGGAAATAGTCATTTAAAACTTATTGTGGCTGTAATGAATTGTCGGGTCTCGGCAATATACATATAAAACTCATTGGAAAAAAAAGGCAATGTAAATTGCGTGGGGGTCCCCCAAAATCCATACCAAGCACTTCAGGTCTGGTATGGATTTTAAGGGGGAACCATGCGCCAAAATGGTGTAGTGGTCCCCCAAAAAGCCATGCCAGACCCTTATCCTTGCACGCAGGCTGCAGGAAAAGAGGGGGGATGAGAGAGTGCCTCCTGAATCGTACCAGGCCACATGCCCTCAACAAGGGGAGGGTGCTTTGGTGCTTCTGACCCCCAAAGTACCTTGTCCCCACAACCCTTGCCCGGTGGTTGTGGGGGTCTGTAGGAGGGTTTATTGGAATCTTGAAGCCCCCTTTAAAGCGGAGTTCCACCCAAAAGTGGAACTTCCGCTTAATCCACTCCTCGCCCCCTTGCATGCCACAATTGGCATGTCATTTTTTTGGGGGGGAGTGGGGGCTTCAGGAGGAGTGGGACTTCCTGTCCCACTTCCTCCTTCCGCCGAGGGGCTGCTAAGGCGAATAAGCCTAATCGCCTTTCTGCAGCCCCTCCCTGTAGGCGATCACCTGGGACATGTGACAGGTCCCAGGCGATCGCCTGTCCAATTGGATGGCGCGCCGTCGCTTGCGCAGTGGGTGCCCGGCCGTGAAGCCGAAAGCTGTCACGGCTGGGTGCCCACACTTGGATTAAACACGCCGGCCAGGGAGGGGAGGAGCGGAGTTACGGCCGGTGCGTCGCTGGAACGTGGAGCAGGTGAGTGTATGTTTAAAAGCCAGCAGCTACACTTTTTGTAGCTGCTGACTTTTAATAAACATAAAAAAATGACTGGAACACCCCTTTAACAGGGGGGCCCCCAGATCCCACCCGCATTTGAATTGGTAACGGGTATATTGTACCCCTACCATTTCACAAGTGTCAAAAATGGTAGACGAGACCGCTTGGGACAAGTCCTTTATAAAAATATAAAAAAAAATAAAAATGTCCAGAGATGTAAATCCATGTCGCCAGGCGACCGAACGACAAAAAAGCCGCAACAGTTCTGCCTCCATGTTAGCTGAGGGCGGGGCCACCCAGTGACAAACGTGTGACCCTCTGCTCCCCTCTGACGCCACAGGGAAACGCCTGTGCTGTCAAAGGGGGTGGGGTCACCCATTTATGTCACTGGGTGGCCCTGCCCTTGGCTTTATAACAGTGAGAAGCGTCACTTGCCGGGAGCCTCCCATGGAGGCAGAACAGTTGAGGCCTTTTTTTTTCAGTCAGGTGTTCTCGCCCCCCTTTTCCTGCGACCTACCAGGTTGTGTGCTGGGGATAAGAGTCTGGTATGGATTTTGGGGTGACCCCCTATGCCATTTAAAAGAGAAATTGGCGCAGGGTTCCCCTTAAAATCCATACCAGACCTGAAGGGCCTGGTATGTATTTTGGGTGGACCCCACACACTTTTTTTTACATTTTGGGTTCGGGGTTCCCCTTAATATTCATACCAGACTTGGTCAGCAAGCGGTTAATTAAGGTAAGTTTAACATAATGTGCAGTTGTGCCATACTCTTTCCATTTTCCGATGTTGTATTGAACAGAAGCTCTGTGAGATCTTCAAAGCTTGGGATAATTTTTTTTATAACCTAACCCTGCTTTATACTTCTCCACAACTTTATCCCTGACCCGTCTGGTGTGTTCCTTGGCCTTCATGATGCTGTTTGTTCACTAGGGTTCTCGAACAAACCTCCGAAGGCTTCACAGAACAGCTGTATTTTTACTGAGATTAAATTACACACAGGTGGATTCTATTTACTATTTAGGGGACTTCTGAAGGCAAATGATTTTAGTTAGGGGTATCAGAGTAAAGGGGGTTTACTCACCAAACCAGCGGCCATAGCTGTGCCCTAGGTGGCAGCCAAGTTTTCCTAGTGGAAGTTGTTAGCCCTGGCACCCAATCAACAGACACCACCTTGCAGATGTTTTAGCATGAGGGATAGTATAAACCAGTGGTCATCAACCTTGTCCTGCAGGGCCCACTAACAGGCCAGGTTTGCA
This sequence comes from Rana temporaria, assembly GCF_905171775.1. NCBI lineage: Eukaryota > Metazoa > Chordata > Amphibia > Anura > Ranidae > Rana > Rana temporaria. The sequence goes on along the minus strand of NC_053500.1, from coordinate 5,446,934 downwards.
AGATAACTGAAATACATCACAGCTGATATCATTTGCTCCTCAGTGATTGCAGTATTCTAGACTGCATCTCCCCAAGGTTATACATAAAACCTGGCCTGTTAGTGGGCCCTGCAGGACAGGGTTGATGACCACTGGTATAAATGACACAGGTAGCAATAAAAATCTGACATGGGTGCTAACCCCTCAGCACTAGCTTTAGATGCACTTTAAGACAGGGGTCGACAATATCCGGGCGCCAGGTCGCAATTGCGACAAGAAATTGTGACCTGGCGCCCACCGGTAATTGAGGCCCCGGATTTGCGGCCTACAAGGCCGGGCCTCAATTACCGGCCACCGTGGGCCTGCTGCGATCGCACGGCGGGGGAGGTGGAGGCGCATGGAGGCACTGGAGCCTGTGTCTCCGTGCGCCCCGCCGCGCGATCGGTACTTGAGGCCCCGGCTTTGCGGCCTTGTGAAGTCCCAAGCTCTCCCTTCTGTAAGCTGGCGCCATCTGGTGGTGGCCGTTGGCATTACATGTTAAACAGCAATTCTAAATGAAAAATTAAAATTTTCACTGCCATCTCCTTTCCTCACATTTGAGCCCCCAAACATATATATTTTTGATTCTAACACCCTAGAGAATAAAATGGCGATCGTTGCAATACTTTCTGTCGTGCCGTATTTGCGCAGCGGTCTTACAAGCGCACTTTTTTGGAAAAAAAAAATACACTTTTTTTTATTAAATAAGACCACAGTAAAGTTATCCCAAATTTTTTTTATATTGTGAAAGATAATGTTACGACGAGTAAATAGATACCCAACATGTCACGCTTCAAAATTGCGTCCGCTCGTGGAATGGCGACAAACTTTTACCCTTTAAAATCTCCATAGGCGACGTTTAAAAAAAACTACAGGTTGCATGTTTTGAGTTAGAGGAGGTCCATAGCTAGAATTATTGCTCTTGCTCCAACGATCATGGCGATACCACACGTGTGGTTTGAATACCGTTTACATATGCGGGCGCTGCTCACGTACGCGTTCTATTCTGCACGCAAGCTTGTCGGGACGGGGCGCGTTTTCTGGCTCCTAACTTTTTTAGCTGGCTCCTAGATTCCAAGCAACTTTGTCAAACCCTGCTTTAAGACATCAGCCAAATAATGAGCTGAGCTGGTTCTCCTCTTTCAGAAGTACCGCCATGACATCGGAATTAATAAAGAGCTGATGCAGAAACGAGAAGCTGCAGATATTGCTCGGCCGTCAGAGATTTCACTGAGTGAGCCATCTGCTCTGTCAGCCTCCAACAGATAAGTTCAGCTGCTATTAAACATGGATGTATTCATCTTCCTGAGAAAAATCGCCAATTTAATATAGCTGCAGACATGAACAGAGAAGACGAAACCCCGGATCGGCAGGATCGCTCTCTTCTCACTGCGCTCCGGCGGGTTTCCGATACACTAACAAGGTGTTCTGGCACTGCATCCTTGTTAGAGGTCTGTGATACAGAATGTACTGAATGCAGTAGGTCAGCTACTTTGTCATTCAACTAGACGCAGGGGTATGCAATTAGCGGACCTCCAGCTGTTGCAAAACTACAAGTCCCATCATGCTATTGCCTCTGAGTGTTATGCTTGTGGCTGTCAGAGTCTTGCTATGCCTCATGGGATTTGTAGTTCTGCAACATCTGGAGGTCCGCTAATTGCATATCCCCGAACTAGAGTTTTCAGGAGGCCAGCAATGTCGGCCAGGGCAGTACAGCCAGCCTTCCTGTACTGGGCCCGGGCCCCATCAATTCAAAAGGGGGGCCGGGGAACCTGCTGAGCAGTTAGGCTGGCTGTACTGTCTTATTGCAGAAACCGATCCTCTAATGCCCTCCCCTGAAGCACTGCCAGCCAGAGGCGGCTCTTTAATTAGGAGGTCGCCTAAGGCCTCACAGTCACAGCGTCCCTAACAACCAGTGAATATTGGTGACACCACCCCTTGTGACGTCAATGACCCAGCATGCCCTCAGTCAATGACGTCACAAGGGGGCAGGTTCACCAGGTGACATCACTGGGTGGCCCCGCCACTTAGTTATTAAAGAGCAGGATCTGGGGGCCACCTTGTTAAAGGGGGCTTCCAGATTCCGATAAGCCCCCCTGCCCGCAGACCCCCACAACTACCGGCCAGGGTTGTGGGGAAGAGGCTCTTGTCCTTTAATTATTTTTCCCATCATGGGCGTGAGTGGGGCCCCATGTCAAGTCTTGCCTAAGGCCTCACAAAGCCTAGAGCCGCCTCTGCTGCTAGCTTCTCCTTCTTTTTCTCCCTCCGCCTGCATTGCAGGGGGATTGGTTCTAGCACATGCACCCCTACCATCTGCTGACCGGGCCCCCTTGTGTTAGGGTGCCCACATGTCCCGGATTGCCTGGGACTGTCCCGCAATTGACATGTGTGTCCTGGGTCCCGGGCACCTTCATCCTGGGACAATACAGTGTCCCGGAATGAAGTAGAGGAGACAGCCAACCTACTAACTGATTGTCGAAACTGGTTGCTTGGCATCTAGCAACCAGTGACGGAGAGACTCAGAGTGCGCCTAGTACTGCACTGCACTATCTTTCGCTTTCTTTTGCTCTCTCCCTTTTTTTCTCTCTTCCTCTCGCTCTCCTTCTCTCTGTGCCGGTTCACACTACAGCGATTTGTCAGACCTCAAGTTGCCCCAAGTCGCTGGACATAAGAAATTCCATTGAAGTGAAAGAGAGGCGTCTTAATGTACACTACTGAAGTCGCTCCGACTTCAGAAAAGGTTCCTGTACTACTTCAAGGCAAATTCTAGGCAACTTGTACCCATAGATTTCAATGGAAGTCACCTCAGAAGCCGGATTTCCATCTTAACTGAAGCAACTTTCCAGGAAAGGAAAATAGTTTACCCAGGCAAACCCCTCCCACAGAGCTGATTATTCTGTGATTGGCCACAGCCAAAGTCGCCTGTCCTGGAGGCGACTTCATGTCGCGGTGTAAGTTGCTCAAAGTCACGCTGAAGTCATGCTAAAGACGCCTCCAAATCGCCTTACAAAGTCGCGCTGTAAGTCGGGTTGCCCCTGTGTGAACCGGCACTCTCTCTCCCTCCCCCTCCTTTATTCCAGTCTTTCTCTCTTTCTTTTTCTCTCACTCTCTTTATTTTTCTGTTTCTCTCTTTTTTTCGCTGCTCCCCATCCCACAACACTTACCTGTGTGTTTCACTGTCATAGCATCAGCTGATCTGTGTCAACTCCCCGTTGTCTGGGCTGTAGAGAAGGGTACTGATGGCATCAGTCAAATTGCTGGGAGAAGGGAGGCAGTAGGAGCTGTGTGTGTCTATGGATGCACACAGCACCGGCTGGAAGCGTACACACATGGGCGTCCCCTCAGCGGCCAGCTAGCTAAGGAGACACCCACTTATATAAAGTCAATTTAATATCACTTTAAATAGTCAATTTTTTTTTAATGACAACCAAATACAGAGAAGGGTCATTGAGATGTTTATTTTACAAAGTCACATAATTTCTGCCCATATCTCATTATTTCATAAATCCAAAAACCTTGTCTGTATATCTGATGCGGTATAATGAACGCTCTTCCATCTGTATGGCTTCTGGCGCTGTATTGTCTTCTCAGCGGACTATACATGGAGGTAGGTGGGTGATGAACCGCAAAGGAAAAGAAGCATTTAAATAGAAGTTATCACTGCAAGTGTTCCAATATGGCCGCCCAGCTTGGACATATCTTTCACTTCTTAAAAAAATTTGGTTTGCTATTAAAAAAATCTTCTTGGAGACGTCCAAGGACTGTGACTTAGACACAGCATTTCATGTGTCTACATATCACCCAGAGCTAAAAGCAAGTTGAACGTTTCCAGTTGGCTTGTAAACAATGAAAGGAGGCGGAATAATTGAAGATGCACGTCAGTTATGGCGCTGCCAAATGAATCTGTACAGAGGTGGGGGGGTTACACTTTAAAGTTGAAGTTTCCCTTTAAACAATGAGGCAACAGAATCACGAAAGATGGTCGTCTTGCTGTTCCAGATTCAGTTTTTCGATCCCATCGCAGATGGTGGAGAGGTTTAAACATTGTCGGGATGGATTGGTGTCGGCGGGGGAGGACGTGCGTGGTGGTCGCTCCTGGATTTCTACAGAAAAAGAACGGTCTCATTTCATTTTTTTTATTAGTGCAGATGCTGTCTCATCGTGAGCCATTAAAGTACCTTCCACTTTTCATGGCATCGGGAGAGGGGCTGGTATACCATCTGCAACCCGAGGGGCTAGCCTTTTGTAGCCTTAAAAATTTCCACCGATTCTGATACTTTTCTGTTAAATTGATTTTTTTCTGTATTGAATTTCTAAAAATTCCAGTATGTCAAATGATGTGCAGGTGTGGGTCTACCGAAAGCATTTCTTTATACCCTGACTGAATATATTGGATGACTGTTTTAAATGGAGCTGCTATGGGGCCCTAGGGTAGGATGGGGACCCCATTACGGAGCCTGTTAAGGAAAATGAAACTACGAAGTTTCCAGTATAGGATGGCCAAAGTCAGAACTTAGGAATGGTCTTAGTCAAAGTTCCCCTTTTGAAAAAGCATTTGTTTAGCTGTCCTGGCGATTTATTGCCCTCTGAACTCCTGCTCCATACTGAAATAAACCCTGTATGACTAATGCAGCCATCAATCCCAGAATTTCTCCTCAGCTAAAACCTGATAAGAAAGCTGAGGTTTGTAGTTCTACAAGACCACATAAATAATAATTCCCAGTATGAATACTTTATACATTGAAAAAGTATTGAAAAAATAATTTGTTAAGCTGCCCTAGTATGGTGATTTATTGCCCTCTGAACTCATCAGACTGAAATGAATATTTTATACATAGTTACAGTGCCTTGAAATTTTCCAAATGTTGTCATGTTACCACCAAAAACGTAAATGTATTTTATTGGGATTTTATGTGATAGACCAACACAAAGTGTCACATAATTGTGAAGTGGAAAGGAAAATGATAAATTATACAAATAAATATGTCAAAGGGAGCTGTGGTGGCTCAACGCGATTGGCACTGCGCTGACAAGCCATTTACCTCTGCAGCTAGGGGTTCGGATCCCGGTCTCTGCTACATGTGAATTGAGTTTGGTGGTCTCAGCCCGGCTCCCGGTGGGTGTGCTATGCGAGGTAAGCCTGCGCTTAGTACGCCCACCACCCTCCCACAAAAACCACCACACTTACACGCACTCGAAATTGGGTTAACATGCACACACTTTGACCACGCGGTCTCTAAAAAAGAGAGGCGAAGGACTAACGGGGCTGGTTGAGCGGGCAAATCCTCTCACTCCCTTATAGGGAGTCCCTCTGCCCCGTTGGGCTTCAAAGCGGAGCAGGTAGGGCGGGCTGTGTGGGAGGACCCCCTCACACACCCGCCATTGCCACCCGGGGCATGGAGAAAGGTGGCAGATTGCCTCTGGGGGAGGCCTTCCTACTCCCAACTCCTGCAGTCCGGCTCCTCTCTCGAGTACACGCAAGGACAAAAATAAATAAATAAATATGTCAAAAGTGTGTGGGGGAGGGGCATTTGTATTCAGCCCCTTTTACTTTGATATCCCTAACTAAAATCTAATGGAAGTAATTCAGAAGTCACCTAAAGTGTCCACCTGTGTGTAATTTAATCTCAGTATAAATACAGCTGTTCTGTGAAGGTTTGTTAGAGAACCTTAGTGAACAAACAGCATCATGAAGACCAAGGAACACACCAGACAGGTCAGGGATAAAGTTGTGGAGAAGTATAAAGCAGGGTTAGGTTATACAAAAATATAACCAGCTTTGGACATCTCAAGGAGCTCTGTTGAATCCATCATCGGAAAATGGAAAGAGTATGGCACAACGGCAAACCTACCAAGACATGGCCGTCCACCTAAACTGACCGGCCGGGCAAGGAGAGCATTCATCAGAGAAGCAGCCAAGAGGTCCAGGGTAACTCTGGAGGAGCTGCAGAGATCCACAGCTCAGGGGGGAGAATCTGTCCACAGGTCCAAATCATTTGGTGGAGGGGGGATTATGGCGTGGGGGTTGTTTTTCAGGGGTTGGGCTTGGCCCCTTAGTTCCAGTGAAGGGAACTCTTAAGGCGTCACCATACCAAGACATTTTGGACAATTTCATGCTCCCAACTTTGTGGGAACAGTTTGGGGATGTCCCCCTTCCTGTTCCAACATGACTGCCCACCAGCGCACAAAGCAAGGTCCAGAAAGACATGTATAAGCGAATTTGGGGTGAAAGAACTTGACTGGCTTTCACAGAGTCCTGACCACAACCAGAAACACTGCCAATGGCCACTTATACAACACCAGGGGGTTAGGTAACATTGCAACTGACCACCAATGGGGAGGAATGTACTAAATAGCACTACAAATGACCATCAATGTACTGTATAACTGGGCACTAATGGCAGCTGGTGCTAAAGGATTTTGAGGGGGGGCTGGGCTTTCCCCTTCAGGTCCGCACTCACCCTAGAACGGAGCTCCCCTGGACTGTCCCACACCGCAGCTTCTGTCTTCACCGGTCTTCTTTCCAGGTTCTGAATGGCTGGGACGCTGGAAACCGATTCACTGGCAATCGAGGTTGGGAGGGCTCGGGGCGCAGAGCACTACACCCCGAGGACAATATAAAACTGGCCAATTGGGGCCTCTGGATGTGGTCACATGCCTGCGAGAGGGTGATGGATCTGGTAGAAACCTACACGGCCACACAGATGGTGCGAGCTGGAGGGGCAACGTCCCTTGTGGACCGGCCGCCACTGCTGAGCACACAGTTCCATGAGCTGCAGATCTGAAAATTATTTTAGGGCATCCCTGAAATTGCAAAACTTTCTGCTACGGGTTCCTCTAAGTTGATAAAGATTTCAAAAGGCACATTCCGCTGACACCGCTATGTTTTCTCTCTGTAATACCGATATGTTTCGTCAGATTAGGCGACCCGTCAGATTCTGTAACGTAAGTGACGTTCCGCGGCGGCCATCTTGCTACACCCCGCACTCGGCGACAGTACGGATACAGTGAGAAGGCGGCAAGCGGACATCTTGTTACACCCACCGGAGTTTTGCATTTCACACTTATTTGTAAACTCAGGGCCAAATTCTCGTAGAAGAGCGTATCTTTGTTCCGGCGTAGCGTATCGTATTTACGTTACGCCTCTACAACTTAGACGGGCAAGTGCAGTATTCTCAAAGCACTTTCTCCGTTGTGGCGGCGTAGCGTAAATAGGCCGGCGTAAGCCCGCCTTATTCAAATGTGGAACAGGGGGGCGTGTTTTATGTAAATAACTTGTGACCCGACGTGATTGACGCATGCGCCGTCCGTGGAATATCCCAGTGTGCATTGCTCCAAAGTACGCCGCAAGGACGTATTGGTTTCGACGTGAACGTAAATGACGTCCAGCCCCATTCACGGACGACTTAGGCAAACAACGTAAATTTTTAAAAATTCGATGCGGGAACGACGTCCATACTTAACATTGGTACGCCACCATATAGCAGGGGTAGCTTTACGCCGGGAAAAGCCTAACGTAAACGGTGTATCTGTACTGCGTACGTTCGTGAATTCGCTTTATCTAGCGGATTTACATATTTCTAGGCGTAAATCAGCGTACACGCCCCTAGCGGCCAGCGTAAATATGCAGTTAAGATCCGGCGGCGTAAGAGACTTACGCCGGTCGGATCGAATAGAAATCTATGCGTAACTGATTCTAAGAATCAGGCGCATAGATACGACCGCTCAGACTCAGAGATACGACGGCGTATCTGGAGATACGCCGTCGTATCTCCTTTGGGAATCTGGGCCTCAGCTTATATAGTGAAATTTTGTATTTTTAAATCCGTAAAACTTTTTTGATGTTGATTTTTTAAATCAGCGGTGTTCTGTCAGATCAGCAAACCTGTGAGATCAAGAGGCTTGCCTGCCGCTTTTGAAATTCAACATCTAAACAGTCCGACCGATTTTAAAATCCTGCATTTCACTATATAAGCTGAGTTCACTGGTAAAAATAAGTGTGAAATGCCAGGCTCTGGTGGGTGTAACAAGATGTCCGCTTGCCCCCTTCTAACTCTATCCTTACTGTGAAGGAGTGCGGGGTGTAGCAAGATGACGGCCATGGAACGTCACTTCCGTTACAAAATCTGATGGGTCGCCCAGTGGCGTAGCGTGGGGGGTGCAAGGGGGACCACCGCCCCGGGCGCAAAATTTAGAGGGGCCCTGTCACGAGTGTGGAGAGGAGGGAGTGCCAACAACAGATGGGACATAGTAACATATGCATGATGTCACCACACCAGGCTTTACCAGTCATTATCAAGCACGCTCTCCTCTTCCCTACAGCCACTGCTGTCTCACACAGTGGATCATATGACCAGACTGGAGCTAGCTGAAAATAGGTAAGTCCATGGGTCAGGGGGACGCAAATTACTTGCCTCGCCCCAGGCGCTGACAACCCACGCTACGCCACTGGGGTCGCCTAATCTGACGAAACACCGGCCAAAGCTTATGTACCCAGAAACCCGTGACATCACAGTGTGGCTGGAGATGTATAAACCAATAATAAAACCATAACTGATCACCTTCAGCCAATGAGAGATCGGAGGCGTTCATCGAACCATCTTCACTTTGACTGCTGTTGGGCCACTCCGAGGCCGGCGGTTGCTCCGCCCCCTGCGCACCGGAGCCATCGATCATAGCAGATGAATCTCCTTTGCAAAAATAAATAAATAAATAAATAAAAGTGGGATGAAAGTCAGAACTGCAACTTTTTGAACAAAAAAACAAGCGGATAATTTTTTAGTATTTTGGGTCATTCTTTATGATGGAGATTTATTATTTAGAATAAATTCATGACTTTGAATCTGTTATGTTCCATTCGTTTAGAAGCCGGTGTTCGTAAATTGGTAAAAATTCGTAAATCTGAAAATCCAAAATAATAACGAACTGACCGTGCCACGGTACCCACGGATCACGTAACGAATACTAATTTTTCCGACGTTACGAATTATCTAAAATAACGAATGCCGCATCTAAACGAATTGAATGTAACAAATTAATAATTACTAGTTAAAAAAATAAAATGATCCTGTAGTTTGTAGACTATTAGCTAGATTCAGACACATTGGCCTAAACTTGCGGCGGCGTAGCTTAGCGTGTTTAGGCTACGCCGCCGTAAGTTAGCGAGGCAAGTACATGATTCACAATGTACTTGCCTGCTAAGTTACGGCGGCGTAGCCTAAAGCGGGCGGGCGTAAGGGCGCCTAATTCAAATGTGTGTAAGGGGGCGTGTTTTATGTTAATGGGGCTTGACCTTACGTTTTTGACGTTTCTTTTTAACTGCGCATGCGCCGGGCGCCTACATTTCCCAGTGTGCATTGCGGCTAAGTATGCCGCACGGGCCTATTGATTTCGACGTGGACGTAAACAACGTAAATCCTGATTCACGGATGACTTACGCAAACGACGTTAAAAATTAGAATTTCGACGCGGGAACGGCGGCCATACTTGACATTACTATTCCACTAGGGCCTAGCTCTAAATTTAGGCGGCCTATCTCTTACGTAAACGGCGTAAATGTACTGCGGCGGCCGGGCGTAAGTTCGTGAATTGGCGTATCTACTGATTTGCATATTCTACGCCGACCGCAATCTTAGATATGTTTAAGCGTATCTCTGTTTGAGAATACACTTAAACATAAGTCGGCGTAGATTCTGAGTTAGGTCGGCTTATCTACTGATAAGCCGGCCTAACTCTTTCTGAATCTACCTATATATAACTTTCGCGCAAACCAATAAATATACGCTTATTGGGATTTTTGATGAAGAAATTCGAATTTTTTTTTTGGGATATTTTTTATGGCAAAAAGTAAAAATAAATATTGTTTTATTTTTAAAATTGTTTTATTTTTTTTTTTTATTTTTTTTTTGCACTGGGGAGCTACAGATCATTGAGGGGACCATGAATGCCGACATGTACTGTGACATACTGAAGCAGAGCATGATCCCCTCCGTTCAGAGACTGGACCGCAGGGTGGTATTCCAACATGACAACCACCCCAAACACACCTCCAAGACCACCACTGCCTTGCTAAAGAAGCTGAGGGTAAAGGTGATGGACAGGCCAAGCATGTCTCCAGACCTAAACCCTATTGATCATCTGTGGGGGATCCTCAAACGGAAGGGGGAGGAGCGCAAGGTCTCCAACATCCACCAGCCCCGTGATGTCGCCATGGGGGAGGGGAAGAGGACTCCAGTGACAACCTGTCAAGCTCTGGTGACCTCCATGCCCAAGAGGGTTACAAATAATGGCGGCCACACAAAATATTGACACTTTGGGCCCCAATTTGGACATTTTCACTTAGGGGGGTGTCCTGACTTTTGTTGGCAGCGGTTTAGACATTAATGGCTGTGTGTTGAGTTATTTTGAGGGGACGGCAAATGTACACTGTTATACAAGCTGTACACTCACTACACAACATTGTAGATACAAAGGGCCAGATTCTCGTAGACTGGCGTAAAACAGCGGCGGCGTAACGTATCTCATTTACGTTACGCGGCCGCAAGTTTTACGGGCAAGTGCTTGATTCACAAAGCACTTGCCTGTAAAGTTGCTCCGCCAAATCCAAATGATCCAGGTAGGGGACGTGGATCATTTAAATTAGGCGCGTTCCCGCGCCGATCGTACTGCGCATTCGCGTCCCTAAAATTTCCCGACGTGCATTGCGCTAAATGACGTCGCATGGACGTCATTGGTTTCGACGTTAACGTAAATGGCGTCCAGCGCCATTCACGGACGTCTTACGCAAACGACGTAATTTTTTTAAATTTCGACGCGGGAACGACGGCCATACTTAACGTTGTTTCCCCCGTATATAGCAGGGGCAACTTTACGCGTCGCAAAAGCTACAGAAACGTTGTAAATTCTCTGCGTCGACCGCGCGTACGTTCGGGAATCTCGCGTAAATACCTAATTTGCATAGACGACGGGGAAAACGACGTCGGCGACACCTAGCGGCGGGAAAAAAAATGCATCTAAGATCTGACAGCGTAAGAGCCTTACGCCTGTCAGATCTAATGGATATCTATGCGTAACTGATTATAAGAATCAGTCGCATAGATACGCCGGGCCAGATTAGAACTTAGAACAACGGCGCAAATGGTGTTGCGGCGTCGTAACGCCATTGAGAATCTGGGCCAAAGTGTCATTTCTTCAGTGTTGTCTCATGAAAAAGATACAAGAAAAGATTTACAGAAAGCCCCTTTAATGCCCCCATCTGGGCACTCGTCTGTTTCTGCTGATACAGCAAAATGTTACCTGTTATGTAGCCGGGGTCCTGGCTGTCTCCTCCGGTCACCATGTTATCGCCTACTGTAAAATTTTGACTGTTTTGAATATAAATGGTGTAATTTTTAACCACAGGAGGACAGATCTGGGTATCTGTAATAAAAAAAATGTAAAAATAAATGATTATTACTATTATTACCACAGTTGCCAGCAAATTGCATCGACCTTCCCAATCCAGAGTGCAGGACTACCAAAGGGTACGATTATTATGGTTTTGGATAGAAGGATGTGGGAGATCCCTTCAATGACCACACAGGAAGTGAAGGAACAAGCTCCCCTAACCACTTCAGCCCCCATGGACCATTTGGCTGGCCAAAGACCAGAGCACTTTTTTTGCGATTCGGCACTTTGTCGTTTTAACTGATAATTGTGGGGTCGTGCGACGTGGGAGGAGCCTGTGATGCTTGTGTACATGGGAGGAGCCTGTGATGCTTGTGTACATAGGAGGAGCCTGTGATGCTTGTGTACATGGGAGGAGCCTGTGATGCTTGTGTACATGGGAGGAGCCTGTGATGCTTGTGTACATGGGAGGAGCCTGTGATGCTTGTGTACACGGGAGGAGCATGTGATACTTATACATGGGAGGAGCCTGTGATGCTTGTGTACATGGGAGCCTGTGATGCTTGTGTACATGGGAGGAGCCTGTGATGCTTATGTACATGGGAGGAGCCTGTGATGCTTATGTACATGGGAGGAGCCTGTGATGCTTATGTACATGGGAGGAGCCTGTGATCATGGGCATCCGCTCCATAGGGCAAGGGGGGTCGTTTGCCCACCCCCCCTGGAATCGCCAGGGACAGCCAGGAGCAGGGCCGAACTGGTCCTGGGGCCGATTTAAGCGGTGACTGCAGCGCTCCCCTCCCCTCTAGTTGTCCCTTAGAGTGCCTGTCCCTCTTCTGGAATCAAATCCATTTGTCCCTCATTCCAAAAGGTTCCTCTTTTTGACCTGAAATAAATATATTGTCAATATAGTGTAGTGTTTCAATCAAGGGAAAGGGGTGCTGTGTAATGTAAAGGGGGCCAGTGATGCATAGTGCTGTGTAATGTAAAGGGGGCCAGTGATGCAGGGTGCTGTGTAATGTAAAGGGGGCCAGTGATGCAGGGTGCTGTATAATGTAAAGGGGTCCAGTGATGCAGGGTGCTGTGTAATGTAAAGGGGTCCAGAGCTGTGGGGTGCTGTGTAATGTAAAGGGGTCCAGAGGTGCAGTTGTGGAGAGGGGGTACACAGTAGTGACAAAGAGATATTGAAATATGCAGGGGGCACAGTGGGGTGTTTTTACATTTTAACGTGAGGGGGGGGGGGGGCGCTTTTAACCCGCGCTAGAGGTTCGAAGAAAGGGTAAAAGGCAACTGTGTATCGTCGCTGCCGAAGCGCCCCCCTCTGAAAAAATTTCAGCGGACACCCATGCCTGTGATGCTTATGTGCATGGGAGGAGCCTGTGATGCTTATGTGCATAGGAGGAGCCTGTGATGCTTATGTGCATGGGAGGAGCCTGTGATGCTTATGTGCATAGGAGGAGCCTGTGATGCTTATGTTCATGGGAGGAGCCTGTGATGCTTATGTACATGGGAGGAGCCTGTGATACTTGTGTACATGGGAGGAGCCTGTGATGCTTATGTACATGGGAGGAGCATGTGATACTTATGTACATGGGAGGAGCATGTGATACTTATACATGGGAGGAGTCTGTGATACTTATGTACATGGGAGGAGCCTGTGATGCTTATGTACATGGGAGGAGCATGTGATACTTATGTACATGGGAGGAGCATGTGATACTTATACATGGGAGGAGTCTGTGATACTTATACATGGGAGGAGCCTGTGATACTTATGTACATAGGAGGAGCATGTGATATTTATGTACATGGGAGGAGCCTGTGATACTTATGTACATGGGAGGAGTCTGTGATACTTATGTACACGGGAGGAGCCTGTGATACTTATGTACATGGGAGGAGTCTGTGATACTTATGTACACGGGAGGAGCCTGTGATACTTATGTACATGGGAGGAGCCTGTGATACTTATGTACATGGGAGGAGCCTGTGATACTTATGTACATGGGAGGAGTCTGTGATACTTATGTACATGGGAGGAGCCTGTGATACTTCTGCACATGGGAGGAGCCTGTGATACTTGTGTACATGGGAGGAGCCTGTGATACTTATGTACATGGGAGGAGCCTGTGATACTTATGTACATGGGAGGAGTCTGTGATACTTATGTACATGGGAGGAGCCTGTGATACTTGTGTACATGGGAGGAGCCTGTGATGCTTGTGTACATGGGAGGAGCCTGTGATGCTTGTGTACATGGGAGGAGCCTGTGATAGTTGTGTACATGGGAGGAGCCTGTGATGTTTGTGTACATGGGAGAAGCCTGTGATACTTATACATGGGAGGAGCCTGTGATACGTGTGTACATGGGAGGAGCCTGTGATGCTTATGTACCTGGGAGGAGCCTGTGATACGTGTGTACATGGGAGGAGCCTGTGATGCTTGTGTACATGGGAGGAGCCTGTGATACGTATGTACATGGGAGGAGCCTGTGATACTTATGTACATGGGAGGAGCCTGTGATACTTATGTACATGGGAGGAGCCTGTGATACTTATGTACATGGGAGGAGCCTGTGATCTTGTGTACATGGGAGGAGCCTGTGATCTTGTGTACATGGGAGGAGCCTGTGATGCTTATGTACATGGGAGGAGCCTGTAATGCTTATGTACATGGAAGGAACCTGTGATGCTTATGTACATGGGAGGAGCCTGTGATGCTTGTGTACATGGGAGGAGCCTGTGATGCTTGTGTACATGGAAGGAACCTGTGATGCTTATGTACATGGGAGGAGCCTGTGATGCTTGTGTACATGGGAGGAGCCTGTGATGCTTGTGTACATGGGAGGAGCCTGTGATGCTTGTGTACATGGGAGGAGTCTGTGATACTTATACATGGGAGGAGCCTGTGATACTTGTGTACCTGGGAGGAGCCTGTGATGCTTGTGTACATGGGAGGAGCCTGTGATACATGTGTACATGGGAGGAGCCTGTGATGCTTGTGTACATGGGAGGAGCCTGTGATGCTTGTGTACATGGGAGGAGCCTGTGATACTTATGTACATGGGAGGAGCATGTGATACTTATACATGGGAGGAGTCTGTGATACTTATGTACATGGGAGGAGCATGTGATACTTATACATGGGAGGAGTCTGATACTTATGTACATGGGAGGAGCCTGTGATACTTATGTACATGGGAGGAGCCTGTAATACGTATGTACATGGGAGGAGCCTGTGATACTTATGTGCATGGGAGGAGCCTGTAATACGTATGTACATGGGAGGAGCCTGTGATACTTATGTACATGGGAGGAGCCTGTAATACGTATGTACATGGGAGGAGCCTGTGATACTTATATACATGGGATTTATTTTGTTTTTTATTTTTAATAAATTTGAAAAAATTTCAAACAAACGTCTTTCACGTTGTCATTATGGGGGATTGTTTGTAACATTTTGGAGGAAAATAATTAATGTAATCCATTTTGGAATAAGGGCGTAACAAAATGTGGAAAAAGTGAAGCGCTGTGAATCCTTTCCGGATGCGCTGTAAATACAGTTTTGGTCAGAATTTTGCAGGATGTACACAAACTAAGCGACATAAGGAACTCACAGCTCTGTACGGCGCTCCAGCCATTCGTAACTTGGGTAAGAGATTGACCTCCCACGTATGAATGATCCGGGGAGGAAACTCCTATCAGTGCTGAAAGACAATGAACATTTTTTTATGTAATATGAATCGTTTAGCAGTAATATGAATCGATTTACATTTTGTAACTAAAATAAATATGCGGTATTGCAAGCCATAGAAGTCAATGCGGAACGAATTATCTTTGTTTACATTGACTTCTATGGGGAAACTCGCTTTGATATGCGAGTGCTTTGAATTACAAGCATTCTCCTGGAATGGATTATACTCGTAATCCGAGGTTCCGCTGTATTCAAAACAGTCAAACTTGGTGTTTTGAATGCTTTTAAGTGCAAAAGAGGGATTTGGGACATTTTAGACCCCAGATACGGTCCGAAGTTCCGTGACCGCGGCTGTGGGACTCGTGGAACCCGATCGCCACTGGAGTCCCGCGATCGGTCCCCGGAGCTGAACGGAGAGAGGCGTGTGTAAACACAGCTTCCCCGTTCTTCACTGTGGCGCCGTCATCGATCGTGTGATCCCTTTTATAGGGAATCACAATCGATGACGTCACACCTATAGCCACACCCCCCTACAGTTAGAAACACAGATGAGGTCTCACTTAACCCCTTCAGTGCCCCCTTGTGGTTAACTCCCAAACTGCAATTGTCATTTTCACAGTAATCAGTGCATTTTTAATCAATTTTTTGCTGTGAAAATGACAATGGTCCCAAAATAGTGTCAAAAGTGTCCGAAGTGTCCGCCATAATGTCGCAGTCACAAAAAAAATCGCTGATCGCCGCCATTAGTAATAAATAAAAATGCAATAAAACTATCCCCTATTTTGTAAACGCTATAAATTTTGCGCAAACCAATCGATAAACGCTTATTGCGATTTTTTTACCAAAAATAGGTAGAAGAATACGTATCGGCCTAAACTGAGTAAAAAAAAAAATGTTTATATCTTTTTTGGGGGATATTTATTATAGCAAAAAGTAAAAAATATTGCATTTTTTTCAGAATTGTCGCTCTATTTTTGTTTATAGCGCAAACAATAAAAACCACAGAGGTGATCAAATACCACCAAAAGAAATCTCTATATGTGGGGAAAAAAGGACGCCAATTTTGTTTGGGAACCACGTCGCACGACCGCGCAATTGTCAGTTAAAGCGACGCAGTGCCGAATCGTAAAAAGGGGCCTGGTCCTTTAGCTGCATTTTGGTCTGGGTCTTAAGTGGTTAAAGCGTGAAATTTTAGGTATCTATTTACTCTGCGTAATATCATCTTTCACATTATACAAAAAAATAAATACATTTTCAAATAGCAAGGCTAGGCCCAAATTTACTAGCGACAAAGAGCACAGGCTGGGATTTTACGACAAGCATTGAGGTGCTGCAGAGGATACAGCAGTGTGATATTGTTCGGTAGCAGAACAGATTCAATTAGGGATGATAGGCCTAACTGGTGTGTGCCTTACTTTTATTCTTTCTATGGGGATGGGAGGGGGGTGCGGAGAATGGGAGTGATATAAAGTGAAGTGGTTTGGGTGTTCACTCTTCTTCCACTTATTGTGAAGAGAAGGCAACTCCAAGAATGGATGTTCAATAAGAAGTGAATGCTGCGCTTTGAGCGCCTCAATCTTAAAAATAAAGACCCTGGGGCAGATCCTCAAAGAAATTATGCGCAGTATCTCTTGATACGCCGCGTAATTTCTAATTTTGAGCGTCGTATCTTTGTTTTGGTATCCACAAAACAAGATATGACGGCATCTGTGTTAGATCCGACAGGCGTACGTCTTCGTACGGCCGTCGGATCTTAGATGCTATTTTTCGGCGCTCGCTAGGTGGCGTTCACATCGTAATCCGCGTCAAGTATGCAAATTAGCTATTTACGACGATACACGAACGTACGACTGGCCGTCGCATTTTTTTACGTAGTTTCCGTTCGGCTTTTTCCGGCGTATAATTAAAGCCGCTATATGGTGGCGTACTCAATGTTAAGTATGGCTGTCGTTCCCGCGTCTAATTTTAAAAATGTTTTACGTTGTTTGCGTAAGTCGTCCGTGAATGGGGCTGGACGCCATTTACGTTCACGTTGAAAAGAATGACGTCCTTTGCGACGTCATTTGGCGCAAAGCACCCTGGGAGTTTTTACGGACGGCGCATGCGCAGTTCGTTCGGCGCGGGGATGCGCTTCATTTAAATGAAAGATACACTACGCCACCGTAACTTACGGCGCAAATTCGTTGAGGATTCAAACCAAAGCCAGGTAAGTTACAGCGGCGTAGCGTATCTTACATCTGCGCCGGGCGCAGCGCGCATGTATGTGGATCTGCCCCACTATCACCATATAATAAAAATCAAAAATCACCCTAAATATGTATATTTAAATATATAAATAATTGTATCTTTTAAAAAATTGCCCTGTGTGTGGAGTGTAACGTGTACAGACCAACCGCCGCCCCCCAGCCCCAGCCCTGGACTGTCACCAAGTACAGATCCCTCTGTAGTCCTCACCAGTGTCGGTGTTACATTGTGTGCCGGTACAGAGCTGATTGTTCGGGTTTTCAGTCTCTGTCTGATTTGGAGAAGTTGTATCATCGGTATGATTATTGTCTGAGGGGATCGGACTTCTTCCCACCTCTTCACATTCTGCAGATACAAATTACAGATGTAACACGAGAGTCACAATGTAATACAATTCTCTGTACCCCGGAGGACTCTGCTCCTTCCTCCAGAACTCTCCTCTCCTGAGATACTCTGCTGGAGGACTCTGCTCCTCCCTCTATAACTCTCCTCTCCTGATATACTCTCCTGGAGGACTCTGCTCCTTCCTCTATAACTCTCCTCTCCTGAAATACTCTGCACTGCTGGAGGACTCTGCTCCTTCCTCTATAACTCTCCTCTCCAAAAATACTCTGCTCCTTCCTCTATAACTCTCCTCTCCTGAAATACTATGCTCCTTCCTCTATAACTCTCCTCTCCTGAAATACTCTGCTCTGCTGGAGGACTCTGCTCCTTCCTCTATAACTCTCCTCTCCTGAAATACTCTGCTCTGCTGGAGGACTCTGCTCCTTCCTCTATAACTCTCCTCTACTGAAATACTCTGCTCTGCTGGAGGACTCTGCTCCTTCCTCTATAACTCTCCTCTCCTGATATACTCTGCTCTGCTGGAGGACTCTGCTCCTTCCTCTATAACTCTCCTCTCCTGATATACTCTGCTCTGCTGGAGGACTCTGCTCCTTCCTCTATAACTCTCCTCTCCTGATATACTCTGCTGGAGGACTCTGCTCCTTCCTCTATAACTCTCCTCTCCTGATATACTCTGCACTGCTGGAGGACTCTGCTCCTTCCTCTATAACTCTCCTCTCCTGATATACTCTGCTGGAGGACTCTGCTCCTTCCTCTATAACTCTCCTCTCCTGAAATACTCTGCATTGCTGGAGGACTCTGCTCCTTCCTCTATAACTCTCCTCCCCTGAAATACTCTGCACTGCTGGAGGACTCTGCTCCTTCCTCTATAACTCTCCTCTCCTGAAATACTCTGCATTGCTGGAGGACTCTGCTCCCTCCTCTATAACTCTCCTCTCCTGAAATACTCTGCACTGCTGGAGGACTCTGCTCCTTCCTCTATAACTCTCCTCTCCTGAAATACTCTGCATTGCTGGAGGACTCTGCTCCCTCCTCTATAACTCTCCTCTCCTGATATACTCTGCTGGAGGACTCTGCTCCTTCCTCTATAACTCTCCTCCCCTGAAATACTCTGCTGGAGGACTCTGCTCCTTCCTCTATAACTCTCCTCTCCTGATATACTCTGCTGGAGGACTCTGCTCCTTCCTCTATAACTCTCCTCTCCTGATATACTCTGCTGGAGGACTCTGCTCCTTCCTCTATAACTCTCCTCCCCTGAAATACTCTGCTGGGGGACTCTGCTCCTTCCTCTATAACTCTCCTCTCCTGAAATACTCTGCATTGCTGGAGGACTCTGCTCCTTCCTCTATAACTCTCCTCCCCTGAAATACTCTGCTGGAGGACTCTGCTCCTTCCTCTATAACTCTCTTCTCCTGAAATACTCTGCTCTGCTGGAGGACTCTGCTCCTTCCTCTATAACTCTCCTCTCCTGAAATACTCTGCTCTGCTGGAGGTCTCTGCTCCGTATCCTGTCTCTCAGTCAGTGTCTTACCTTTCTCCCTCTCTTCACATCTCGTATCGTTCTGACTTTTCAGCCTCCAGAGTTTTTCCTCGTTATGAGTGAGGAGTCCCATACTCATCAGTCTGTAGAGGTCGGAATTGACGTCCTTCCTGGTTTTCTCCATCTTTTTAGCGATGTCCTTCGCTCTCATTGGCCGGCTCTTCTCCAGAAGTGTACAGATCTCTTCCTCTGCCATACAAAGACACATTATTACAGGTCCTGGAGACTCGCCACCCTTGTGCCCAAACCACATGAGCCCAACATAAGACCATTCTTATTAGTGAGCTAGATTCAGGTACCTTTTGCGCTTTTTTTACGGAGGCGCAGGGCAACGTTTTTGCCCTGCGCCCCCGCAAATTTTCTGCGCTACCCGCGATTCACGGAGCAGTAGCTCCGTAAATTGCGTGTGCGCTCCGGCAAAATGCCCGGCGTAAGCGCGCGCAATTTAAATGATCCTGTAGGGTGCGTGGATCATTTAAATTAGGCGCGTTCCCGCGCAGAACGTACTGCGCATGCGCCGTCCCTAAAATTTCCCAACGTGCATTGCGGTAAATGATGTCGCAAGGACGTCATTGGCTTCGACGTGAACGTAAATGGCGTCCAGCGCCCTTCACGGACAACTTACGCGACGCGGGAACGACGTCCATACTTAACATTGGCTGCCCCTCCTAATAGCAGGAGCAGCCTTACGCCAAAAAAGCCTTAACGCAAACAACGTAAAAAACGAACGCCGGGCGCACGTACGTTTGTGAATCGGCGTATCTAGGAAATTAGCATATTCTATGCCAACAACAACGGAAGCGCCCTTAGCGGCCAAAGTTATATTGCACACAATTCTACGCCGCCGCAATCAAGTTACGTCGGTGGAGGAAGCCTATTTTGGGCACTGATAGATGGCACTGAAGGACAGCACTGATGTGGAGGCACTGACAGGCATCCCTGATGAGCACTGATTGGCACTCCAGGTGGGCACTTGTGGGCATCCTTAATGGGTCTGCACTGATAATCAATGTGCTAATTATCAGCACAGACCTGCGGCAGCCAATGGGGTGGATTCAGGTAGGGGCGCGCAAAACTGCGGCGGCGTAACGTATGACATTTACGTTACGCCGCCGCAAGTTTTACGGGCAAGTGCTTGATTCACAAAGCACTTGCCTGTAAAGTTGCGGCGGCGTAGCGTAAAAGGGGCCGGCGTAAGCGCGCGTAATTCAAATGATCCCGTAGGGGGGCGTGGATCATTTAAATTAGGCGTGTTCCCGCTCCGAACGTACTACGCATGCGCCGTCCCTAAAATTTCCCGACGTGCATTGCGGTAAATGACGTCGCAAGGACGTCATTGGCTTCGACGTGAACGTAAATGGCGTCCAGCGCCCTTCACGGACGACTTACGCAAACGACGTAAAATGTTCAAATCGCGACGCGGGAACGACGTCCATACTTAACATTGGCTGCCCCTCCTAATAGCAGGAGCAGCCTTACGACGAAAACGACTTACGCAAACGACGTAAAAAACTACCACCGGGCGCGCGTACGTTTGTGAATCGGCGTAAGTATGCAATTTGCATACTCTACGCTGACAACTATGGGAGCGCCACCTAGCGGCCAGCCTCAGAATGCACCCTAAGATACGACGGCGTAAGAGATTTATGCCAGTCGTATCTTAGGCTACAGTCGGCGTATCTAGCTTCCTGAATACAGAAAGTAGATACGCCGGCGCAACTTAGCAATTACGCGCCGTATCTATGGATACGCCGGCGTAATTGCTCTCTGAATCTACCCCAGTTTTTTTTTTTTGGGGGGGGGGGGGAGTGCAGCAGCAAACAATCCCCCCCACGTTGGTCGGTGGCATCTCAGTCAGCACCCCCCCTACACACACACACACTTACCCAAGCAGGCCCCGGCGAACGGGTTGCGTGCTCCGGCAGGCAGTGGTGGGCATCAGGGGGCAGCGGGCTTCGGTGGCAGCGGCAGGCTTGAGCGGGCAGCAGTGCCAGTGGCGGGCTCTGGTGGCTGCGGGCTCCGCTGGTTTGCAAGCTCTGGTGGCTGCAGCGGGCTTCTATGGACAGCGGGCGGGGCCGGCCCCTGTGTCCTCCCTTCCCCTAGGCATCCAATAAGATCGCCTGTCCTTTCAGCCAATCGGGTGATAGTTATCAGACTCACTTCACCGATTAACCGGGAGGAGGACCAGTGTTGCAACAGCGAATTGTCATTCGTTGTTGCAACACACCTGGGTGGGCTCTGGACACAATGCTTTGCGCCCCAAGCCCCCCCCCCCCTATTTTGAAGCCTATTAGAGCCTCTGGCTCTACTAATCAGTGCTTCAAAAAACACCCCGCCATAGGAATTCATGCACCCGGTGTCCTGAAAGGGGCCGGACGCATAGATGGGGGGGGGGGGGCAGCAGGGGATTGATAAGGGGGGGAGGCACTCGTGGCTCAGACCCCCCCTTTCATATCAGCTCTCCTCTACTCGCGCCCTGTCAGCGTGAATGGAGTAAAAGCCAATAACCGGTACTTCTTGGTTAGGATGTGATCGGCTGTGATTGGACACAGCTGATCGGATTGGACACAGCTGATCACATGGTAAAGAGCCTAGATCATAGGCTCTTTGCCAAGATCGGAGATGCGGCGGTGTGTCCAGGAATCCCCTCTCAAGAACTGAGGCAGAGTGCTGTGATGTTTTCAGCAAGCTATGTACAGCACCCTTCCGCCACCCCCATGTGACTCTAGCAGCCATCTTGGGTCAGGCAGAGCCTATTTAAGGGCCCCCGGCTCCCAGGTTTGGCATGCATTCGCGTATGGATAGTGTAAGGACAGTGTTAGCGGCAGGGAAAGGTTCCAGACAAGAAAAGAAAGCTTAGGGCTCGCCATCTCCTTGGACGTCTTCCCGTTGGGGTATGAGGCCGCATTTCGCCCCTCCAGGCAGACAGAGGCGGCTCTAGGCTTTGTGAAGCCTTAGGAAAAATTTAGACACGAGGCCCCATAATGGATAAAGTTTCCGCCGCCTGGCCCCGACTCCTGACCCGAATAGGCAGCCGGCCAGACGCGGAGAGGCCAGGTGAGCGGCGCGGGCTGAAGGAGCAGCTCAACTGCTTTAATGCCCCACATGGACTTGCGGCCCCGCCCGGTGTGCCCTATGGCTGCCCGCACAGCTTTTACAGATGGCACCTGGAGACTGTTGGTCAGTCCAGTGATCGAGCAGAGGCAAATTATGTGGCCGCGAGGCCCCTGAGAGTGCGAGGCCTTAGGCGGCCGCCTAATTTGCCTAATTAGAGAGTTGCCTTTGCAGACAGACACTGGGGTAGATTCAGGTACAATTGCGCTTTTTTTGCGGAGGCGCCGGTGCAAAGTTTTTGCCCTGCGCCCCCCGCAAATTTACTGGGCTGCCCTTGATTCACGGAGCAGTAGCTCCGTAAATTGCGTAGGCGCGCCGGCAAAATGCCTGGGGGAAAGCGCGCGCAATTTAAATGATCCCGTAGGGGGCGGGAATCATTTAAATTAGGCGCGTTCCCGCGCCGATCGTAGAGCGCATGCTCCGTCGGGAAACTTTCCCGACGTGCATTGCGGCAAATGACGTCGCAAGGACGTCATTTGCTTCAAAGTGAAATTTAAAATTTAAAATTTCGTGACGCGGGAACGACGGGTATACGTAACATTGGCTGCCCCTGCTAATAGCAGGGGCAGCCTTACGCGAAAACCGCCGTACGGAAACGACGTAAACTGCGTACGCAGGGCTCGCGCCAACGTTTTGAATCGGCGTTAGTATGCAATTTGCATACTATACGCTGAGCACAACGGAAACGCCACCTAGCGGCCATCGCAAGAATGCAGCCTAAGATATGCGGGCATAAGAGCCTTATGCCACGCATATCTTAGGCTGCAGTCGGCGTAACAAGGTTCCAGAATCAGGAGCACTCGTTACGCCGGGGCAAGTAAGCAATTGCGCTGTGTAACCTATGGTTACACAGGCGCAATTGCTTCTTGAATCCACCCCACTGTCAGTTTGGCTGATACCTGCTCAGCTACACGCTGCTGAAATTCATGAGTGCTCCCGGGTTGAGCCTTCTCCCACAGGGTTGGTTGTGAATTGTTCTCACCTTTACTACAGTTATTACCACCGCACCATGCTGCACCCCCCCCCCCCCCACAGGCTGGTTAGTATAGGACTTAGAATGGGGGGGCGGGGACAGGTTTAAGGTTAGAAAATGTAGCCTGGACATCCACTTTAATAAAAGGTGACTGGATTACGGCCATCACAAGACCATTTTTGTATCTTACAGGTCTTATAAAAACGTTCTGCTCAGTAGGAATACTCACGTTGCTCTGTTAATGGGCTGGTTGTTTTGGATCCAGTCCTAATCGGTTGCTCCATTTTTGCTTTATTTTCTGAATAAAAGATAAAAAGTGAACTGTAGGCCACACACTAATAAAGATCTGTATTCATTAATCCATCATTAAATGTATTTTTATACATCTATCCCCATCCAATTGTCTCCATCCATTCAGTATATATAGTATATACAGTGTGATGGAACCGTGCAGCACCCAGCTTGGGTACTCCTGTCAGTATACAGCTTCCTCCAGTCTAGATCCAGTAACAAGGTATTATAGCTGAGGGTACCCAAGGACTAGACGACACTAGCTTAGGTGCAAACTGGACCTGTTTTTTGGTAAATGCACACAGAATATATAGCACAGAGGCTTTTTGAGGGGACTGTAGGCTAGTCTCATGCCTACTGACTATGGGCCCTGGCATTTCGAAGGAGCTACAAGCATTTAGGAAGATGTCCTGTTATATAATGCAAAAGGACATTAATACATTTAACAGTCAAGAAAGCCATAATGGTCTCTGCCAGCTTAACCACTTAAGACCCGGACCAATATGCGGGTAAAGGACCTGGCCAGTTTTTTGCGATTCGGCACTGCGTTGCTTTAACTGACAATTGCGCGGTCGTGCGACGTGGCTCCCAAACAAAATTGGCGTCCTTTTTTTCCCACAAATAGTGCTTTCTTTTGGTGGTATTTGATCACCTCTGCGGTTTTTATTTTTTGCGCTATAAACAAAAATAGAGCGACAATTTTTAAAAAAATGCAATATTTTTAACTTTTTGCTATAATAAATATCCCCCAAAAATATATAAAAAAAAGGTTTTTTTTCCTCAGTTTAGGCCGATACGTATTCTTCTACCTATTTTTGGTAAAAAAAAATCACAATAAGCATTTATAGATTGGTTTGCGCAAAATTTATAGCGTTTAGAAAATAGGGGATAGTTTTATTGCATTTTTATTATTATTATTTTTTTTAATACTAATGGCGGCGATCAGCGATTTTTTTCGTGACTGCGACATTATGGCAGACACTTCGGACAATTTTGACACATTTTTGTGACCATTGTCATTTTCACAGCAAAAAATGCATTTAAATTGCATTGTTTATTGTGAAAATGACAGTTGCAGTTTGGGAGTTAACCACAAGGGGGTGCTGTTGGGGTTATGTGTTCCCTGAAGTGTGTTTAAAACTGTAGGGGGGTGTGGCTGTAGGTGTGACGTCATCGATTGTGTCCCCCTATAAAAGGGATGACACGATCGATGACGCCGCCACAGTGAAGAACGGGGAAGGTGTGTTTACACACGGCTCTCCCCGTTCTTCAGCTCCGGGGACCGATTGTGGGACTCCAGCGGCGATCGGGTCCGCGAGTCCCGGTCACGGAGCTTCGGACCGGGTTGCGGGCGCACGCTGCGGGCATGCGCCCGCGACCCACGGCTGGGTACTATTACAGGACGTACCTGTACGTGGATGTGCCCAGCCGTGCCATTCTGCCGACGTATATGTGCAGGAGGCGGTCCTTAAGTGGTTAAGATTAGAAAATGTAGCCTGGACATCCACTTTAATAAAAGGTGACTGGATTACGGCCATCACAAGACCATTTTTGTATCTTACAGGTCCTTATAAAAACGTTCTGCTCAGTAGGAATACTCACGTTGCTCTGTTAATGGGCTGGTTGTTGTGGATCCAGTCCTAATCGGTTGCTCCATTTTTGCTTTATTTTCTGAATAAAAGATAAAAAGTGAACTGTAGGCCACACACTAATAAAGATCTGTATTCATTAATCCATCATTAAATGTATTTTGATACATCTATCCCCATCCAATTGTCTCCATCCAGTTCAGTATACACAGTATATACAGTGTGACGGAACCGTGCAGCACCCAGCTTGGGTACTCCTGTCAGTATACAGCTTCCTCCAGTCTAGATCCAGTAACAAGGTATTATAGCTGAGGGTACCCAAGGACTAGACGACACTAGCTTAGGTGCAAACTGGACCTGTTTTTTGTAAATGCACACAGATAGGTAGATTCACAAAGAGTTAGGCTGGCTTATCTACAGATAAGCCGACCTAACTCTGAATCTGCACCGACCTATGTTTAAGTGTATTCTCTAACAGAGATACACTTAAACATATCTAAGATAGGACAGCTTGCCACCGTTCTATCTTAGATTGCAATGTTTTGGCTTACCGCTAGGTGGCGCTTCCATTGCGGCCGGCGTAGATTATGTAAATGAGCATTTGAGAATCACTACTAGCCTAACTAATTTACGGCGGTGTAGCCTAAAAAGACTAGGCTAGGCCGCCCTAAAGTTAGGCCCTATGTTAATCTACCTAAGAACATATAGCACAGAGGCTTTTTGAGGGGACTGTAGGCTAGTCTCATGCCTACTGACTATGGGCCCTGGTATTTTGAAGGAGCTACAAGCATTTAGGAAGATGTCCTGTTATATAATGCAAAAGGACATTAATACATTTAACAGTCAAGAAAGCCATGATGGTCTCCGCCAGCTTAACCACTTAAGACCCGGACCTTTAGGCAGGTAAAGGACCCGGCCAGGTTTTGCGATTCGGCACTGCGTCGCTTTAACTGACAATTGCGCGATCGTGCGACGTGGCTCTCAAACAACATTGGCGTCCTTTTTTTCCCACAAATAGAGCTTTCTTTTGGTGGTATTTGATCACCTCTGCGGTTTTTATTTTTTGCGATATAAACAAAAATAGAGCGACAATTTTGAAAAAAATTCTATATTTTTAACTTTTTGCTCTAATAAATATCCCCCAAAAATATGTATATATATATAAAAAAAAAATTTCCTCAGTTTAGGCCGATACGTATTCTTCTACCTATTTTTGGTAAAAAAAAATCGCAATAAGCATTTATCGGTTGGTTTGTGCAAAATTTATAGCGTTTAGAAAATAGGGGATAGTTTTATTGCATTTTTATTATTATTTTTTTTTTACTACTAATGGCGGCGATCAGCGATTTTTTTCGTGACTGCGACGATATGGCGGACACTTCGGACAATTTTGACACATTTTTGGGACCATAGTCATTTTCACAGCAAAAAATGCATTTAAATTGCATTCTTTATTGTGAAAATGACAATTGCAGTTTGGGAGTTAACCACAGGGGGCGCTGATGGGGTTATGTGTTCCCTGAAGTGTGTTTACAACTGTAGGGGGGTGTGGCTGTAGGTGTGACGTCATCGATTGTGTCCCCCTATAAAAGGGAACACACAATCGATGACGCCGCCACAGTGAAGAACGGGGAAGCTGTGTTTACACACAGCTCTCCCAGTGTCATCTTAAGAGCATTATAGGCCCCCGGGCAATACAGTGCACAGGGGCCCTGTCTACACAATCACATACGAGAATTTACTGACAAAAATCATAAAATTTACTGGCAGAACCACATTTTTTACTGCCAGTGCAAAAAAAGTACCTAAAATTACAGTTTTCAGTGCCGAATAATGCAAATGTCAGTATTTAAACTATAAACATATACAGTAGCTAGTGCTATTAGCAATGTGTTTAAGTTAAACAAAAGTAAAAAAAAATGTCTTCATTGACATGAAGGTCAGGTTACTATAACCCAGCCAGCACAGAGTTTCCTCTTACATCAGAGTCTGCAGGATTCCCCCTTACAGTGAAAGGGAACTCTTATGTAAAGGGGAACGCTGCAGATCATGATCTAAGGAGGGAACTCTGATGTGGAGGGGGGCTCTGGTGACCAGAGACCACCTTATATCAGGGTCCGCAGACTGAGTTCCCCCTTGCATTGTAAGGGGGAATCCTGCAGACTCTGATGTAAAGGGGAACTCTGATGTGGGGGGCACTCTGGTGAGTAAATACACTAAGGTAAGGGGGGTCACTAATATAGGAGGGGGAACCTTTATATCAGTGTCCCCTTACATTTTTTTACATCAGCAACCCCCCGCACTCGTGGAGGACCGGATCTTCTCTGTGATTTACGCAAACTGGGCATGGGAAGTTCTAACCCGTCACTCTCCACAATTTTTTACTGGAGTTGCTGGGCAGCCGGTGGGGCCCCCAGGCAAGCGGGGCCCCCGGGCAACTGCCCGGCGTGCCCAATGGAAAAGATGGCCCTGAGCTCTCCCCGTTCTTCAGCTCCGGGGACCGATTGCGGGACCGATTGCGGGAGTCCCGCGGTCCCGGAGCTTCGGACCGTGGGTCGCATGCCCGCGACCCACGGCTGGGTACTAGTACAGGACGTACCTGTACGTGGATGTGCCCAGCCGTGCCATTCTGCCGACGTAAATGTGCAGGAGGCGGTCCTTAAGTGGTTAAGATTAGAAAATGTAGCCTGGACATCCACTTTAATAAAAGGTGACTGGATTACGGCCATCACAAGACCATTTTTGTATCTTACCGGTCTTATAAAAACGTTCTGCTCAGTAGGAATACTCACGTTGCTCTGTTAATGGGCTGGTCGCTGTGGATCCAGTCCTAATCGGTTGCTCCATTTTTGCTTTATTTACTGAATAAAAGATAAAAAGTGAACTGTAGGCCACACACTAATAAAGATCTGTATTCATTAATCCATCATTAAATGCATTTTTATACATCTATCCCCATCCAATTGTCTCCATCCATTCAGTATATATAGTATATACAGTGTGATGGAACCGTGCAGCACCCAGCTTGGGTACTCCTGTCAGTATACAGCTTCCTCCAGTCTAGATCCAGTAACAAGGTATTATAGCTGAGGGTACCCAAGGACTAGACGACACTAGCTTAGGTGCAAACTGGACCTGTTTTTTGTAAATGCACACAGAACATGTAGCACAGAGGCTTTTTGAGGGGACTGTAGGCTAGTCTCATGCCTACTGACTATGGGCCCTGGCATTTCGAAGGAGCTACAAGCATTTAGGAAGATGTCCTGTTATATGATGCAAAAGGACATTAATACATTTAACCAGTGGTGGTCAAACCAGTGGCCCGGGGGCCATATGTGGCCCGCGGAGACCTTTGATGTGGCCCGAGACCTTCTGCTCTGGAATAGTGGGTTGGCAAGCCCAGATCGCAGGTTGCCGACCAGCCATGCCACAGCATCAGTGTTGTGAATGAAGCTGGTGGTAGTGGAAAGAAAGCGGCTGTGGACCAGAGCCCCATAAGCTGATTTTTTTTCTCTACAGGGCCGGCTTTGCCACAGGGGGAGTCTATATAACAAAGTTCAGCTAACCCGCAGGATAGACACAGGTGCACTATGCTGCACTCGCGGTGTGGGTAGACCGCAGCACATCAGTTTGAAAGCAGTTTTAGGCCCTTTTCACACGATCAGCCTGACCAAATGGGGCCCTCAATTCACCTCTATAGAGTGACAGACGTCCATTTAGGGCCGCCTACCGCCAATCCGAAAAACAGAAGGGAATTCGTCCCCTTCCATCTGGGCAGATCGGAGGGCCTATAGAGTAGCCGTGACCTGTCATCCGCCCGCTCCGCTCATTGTGGCCCGCAATTGGTTACCAAGTTGCTTAAGTGGCCCTCGTTATTCAAAAGGTTGGGCACCCCTGCATTTAACAGTCAAGGAAGCCATGATGGTCTCTGCCAGCTTAAAACCCAGTAAGCAGATATATGTGAAAAGAAGGCTGGTTAAATCAGAGTTCCTCCCAAACCGCTTTTCGGATTCCTCCCCCTCCCTCCGGTGTCACATTTTACACTTTTCAGGGGGGAGGGGGGAGTAGATACCTGTCTAATACAGGTATTTGCTCCCACTTCTGGGCATAGATCGCCGCAGTCTCCAGATACACCACGTCTACCGGCCTTCCTTTATCTAGATGGCAGCTCACCCCCTCATAGAAGGCTAATAGATGTGTTTGGCAAGAACGATTTTTCATGAATCCATGCTGATTACTGCTAATGATACAGTTTTCATTACTAAAAACTTGTATATAGTTCCTTATCATCCCTTCAATGAGCTTACATACTATTGATGTTAGGCTAACTGGTCTATCTGGTTCTATCGTAGCCGCCCTGATTGCACCCTTATATTTCTTATTGCATTCTTTGTACTGTTGGAATGCTGATGATGTTCCCTCAGCCTTGTATTTTTTGAAGGCCTTCTCCTTTGCATTTATATGAATTTTTATGTCGGCATTAAGCCACCAAGGGCTTTTATTAGCTCTTTTAAATGTATTACCCTTTGGAATGCACTGGCTAATACTCTTATTTAATATGCTCTGAAAGCACACCCATTTTTCCTCCGTGTTCTGTGTTCCTAAAATTTTATCCCATTTAGTTGTATACCCTATATTTTTCTTTTTTTCTTTATTTGCTATTCTTTTCCCCAAGAAAGTGGATTTACCCATTAACTTAATGTTTATAGTACAGTAAAAATCTTGTATATAGTCCCTTATCATCCCTTCAAAGAGCTTGCATACTGTTGATGTTAGGCTAACTGGTCTATAGTTCCCAGGGAACTTGGGGCCAGATTCACAGAGCGAGTACGCCGGCGTATCTACTGATACGCCGGCTTACTTTCAAATTACCCGCGTCGTATCTTTAGTTTGAATCCTCAAACCAAGATACGACGGCATCTGGGTTCGATCCGACAGGCGTACGGCTTCGTACGCCTTCGGATCGTAGGTGCAATACTTCGGCGCCCGCTGGGTGGAGTTTGCGTAGTTTTCCGCATCGGGTATGCAAATTTGCTTTTTCCGACGATCCACGAACGTACGCGCGGCCGTCGCATTCTCTTACGTCGTCTCTAGTCGGCTTTTTCCGGCGTATAGTTAAAGCTGCTATTTTGCGGCGTATAGATAGACTTGCCATGTTAAAGTCTGGCCGTCGTTCCCGTGTCGAAATTTGAATTTTTTTTTTTTGCGTAAGTCGTCCGTGAATAGGGATGGGCGTAAGTCACGTCTAAGTTCAAAAAATTACGTCGTTGCAACGTCATTTCGCGCAAAGCACGACGGGAAATTTCGAAACGGAGCATGCGCAGTTCAATCGGCGCGGGGACGTGCTTCATTTAAATGAATCACGCCCCCTACCCGCCGATTTGAATTCCGCCGCCAGAAATACTCGACGCCGCCATAACTTACGGCGCAAAATCTTCCTGGATTTGACTTAAAGCCAGGTAAGATACGGCGGCGTAGCGTATCTCTGATATGCTGCGCCTATCCAATTATATGTGGATCTGGCCCAGGGTCCTTATTTAGAGATTGGTGTTACATTGGCTTTTCTCCAATCGTTGGTACCAATTCAGTCAGTAGACTGTCAGTAAAAATTAGGAACAACGGTCTGGCAATTACTTGACTGAGTTCCTTAACCACTTCCATACCAGGCACTTACGCACCTTCCCGCCCAAGCCAATTTTCAGCTTTTAGCACTGTCGCACTTTGAATGGCAATTGCGCGGTCATGCAACGTGGCTCCCAAACAAAATTGGCGTCCTTTTTTCCCCACAAATAGAGCTTTCTTTTGGTGGTATTTGATCACCTCTGCAATTTTTTTTTTTTTGCGCAACAACTAAAAAAAGACTGAAAATTTAGAAAAAAAATTACGTTTTTATTTTTTTATGTAATTTTTTTTGTAAATAAGTAAGTTTTCTCTTTCAATTACGGGCACTGATATGGCGGCACTGATGGGCACTGATGGACATCGATGAGGTAGTACTGACGGGCACAGATGAGGTGGCACTGATTGGCGGCGCTGGTATGCGGCACTGATGGGCACACATAGGCGGCACTGATGGGCACACATAGGCGCCACTGATGGGCACACATAGGCAGCACTGATGGGCACTCATGGGCGGCACTGATGGGCGGCACTGGGGGAATCATAGGCGGCACAGATGGGCACTCATGGGCGGCACTGATGGATACTTATGGGTGGCACAGATGGGCACTGATAGGTGGGCACTGGGCATGGATGGGCACTGTGGGGTGGCACTGATGGACACTGTGGGGTGGCACTGATAGACACTGTGGGGTGGCACTGATGGACATTGTGGGGCAGCACTGATCTACCCATGTTGCCAGTCAGTGCCCATTTGTGGGCACTGATTGGCATCTTTTTTTTATTTTTTTTAAGGCCCCGTACACACGACCGGATCTATCCGCTGGGATTGATCCGCGGATCAGTTCCAGCGGACAAATCCGGTCATCTGTACGGCCTAGCGGATATTTATCCGCTTGAATCGGCTCCAGCGGATTGATCCGGTGGTCTGTACAGACTCACCGGATCAATCCGTCCGCTCCCCTCCCTCGCATGCGTCGTAATGATTCGACGCATGCGTGGAAGTCTTTACCTTCCAGCGTCGCGCACGTCGCCGCGTCATCTAGATGCCAAAGCTGCCCTAGCAGCCAGTTCCAACAATCAGTTAGTAGGGTGTGGCTGTGTCCTCTATTTCATTCCGGGACACTGTATTGTCCCGGGATGAAGGTGCCCGGGACCCAGGACACACATGTAAATTGCGGGACAGTCCCGGGAAATCCGGGACATGTGGGCACCCTACTACAATGGTCTCCTAGGCACACACCTCCCAAAGAGTTGTGCTCCCTTAAATGCCAGGGCCCATAGTCAGTAGGCAGGAGGCCACCCTGCAGTCCCCTCCAAAAGCCTCCGTCCTGGTTGGTTCTATCACATACAGTAACAATAAATAAAACTGCCTACCTGAGGCACGGCTCTCTGCCTTTATGCTCCAGAGCTTGTCCTCACTACAGTCAAGCAAGTGCCAGCCTTTCATCGTGTACAAGTCAGGATTAACATCTTTAGCGCAGGTTTTTCCAACGGCCTTGGCGACAGCGAGCGCTTTCTGGGGTTTATCTTTCTGCAAGAACTCATAAATGTCGTTTTCTGTAAGAAAGGAGTGTAATGTCAGCGAGTGATCGCCTGCAGCCATGTAAACCGTTCATAAAACTATTAGGAGACCAGCAATACTCTCATTTATTAATAATACTTTACTATTGTTATTATCGTATCTATTAAATGGCCAATCCCCCCCTGAAGGGATATTTCATTATATTTCAAATAATCCCCAAACCGCTGGACTAGTCTTCCAATCAAGAAGAAGTCATGTGCTGCAACCTATAGCGACTAATCAGTGAGCTGTAATGATATGCTGTAACCTCTAGCAACCAATCAGTAAGTGGTAATGATATACTGTAACCTCTAGCAACCAGTCAGTAAGTGGTAATGATATGCTGTAACCTCTGGCAACCAGTCAGTAAGTGGTAATGATATGCTGTAACCTCTAGCAACCAATCAGTAAGTGGTAATGATATGCTGTAACCTATAGCAACCAATCAGTAAGTGGTAATGATATGCTGTAACCTCTAGCAACCAGTCAGTAAGTGGTAATGATATGCTGTAACCTCTAGCAACCAGTCAGTAAGTGGTAATGATATGCTGTAACCTCTAGCAACCAGTCAGTAAGTGGTAATGATATGCTGTAACCTCTAGCAACCAATCAGTAAGTGGTAATTATATGCTGTAACCACTAGCAAATAAAGGCGGCATTCATAGGTATATCATGCCCCTCTGCAGTGAAGAGATGATGTGTTCTAACCTCTAGCAACCAACCAGTGAGTAGTATTACTGTACAGTACTCTCTAGCAACCAATCAATCAAAGAAGAAATCATGTGCTGCAACCTCTAGCAACTAATCAGTGAGCTGTAATGTGTGCTGTAACCTCTAGCAACCAGTCAGTAAGTGGTAATGATATGCTGTAACCACTAGCAACCAGTCAGTAAGTGGTAATGATATGCTGTAACCTCTAGCAACCAGTCAGTAAGTGGTAATGATATGCTGTAACCTCTAGCAACCAGTCAGTAAGTGGTAATGATATGCTGTAACCTCTAGCAACCAGTCAGTAAGTGGTAATGATATGCTGTAACCACTAGCAACCAGTCAGTAAGTGGTAATTATAAGCTGTAACCTCTAGCAAATAAAGGCGACATTCATAGGTATATCATGCCCCTCTGCAGTGAAGAGATGATGTGTTCTAACCTCTAGCAACTAACCAGTGGGTAGTATTACAGTACTCTCTAGTAACCAATCAACAAGAATAAATCATGTGCTAGCAACTAATCAGTGAGCTGTAATGTGTGCTGTAACCTCTAGCAACCAGTCAGTAAGTGGTAATGATATGCTGTAACCTCTAGCAAATAAAGGCGGCATTCATAGGTATATCATGCCCCTCTGCAGTGAAGAGATGATGTGTTCTAACCTCTAGCAACCAACCAGTGAGTAGTATTACTGTACAGTACTCTCTAGCAACTAATCAACAAGAAGAAATCATGTGCTGCAACCTCTAGCAACTAATCAGTGAGCTGTAATGTGTGCTGTAACCTATAGCAAACAGTCAGTAAGTGGTAATGATATGCTGTAACCTCTAGCAACCAGTCAGTAAGTGGTAATGATATGCTGTAACCTCTGGCAACCAATCGCAATTACTGCCTGAGCTGATACAGTAAACTGATTTTAAGTCTAGCTTACGTGAACGTAAATTACGCACAGCCCTATTCGCGAACGACTTACGCAAACGACGTAATCGACGGAAAATTCGACGCTGGCCCGACGTCCATACTTAACATAGAATACTCCTCATAGAGCAGGGGTAACTTTACGCCGGAAAAAGCCTAACGTAAACGACGTAAAAAAATGCGCCGGGCGGCCGTACGTTTTTGAATTGGCGTATCTACCTAATTTGCATATTCCTCGCGTAAATCGACGGAAGCGCCACCTAGCGGCCAGCGTAAATATGCAACTAAGATACGACGGCGTAAGAGACTTACGCCAGTCGGATCTTAGCCAAATTCCGGCGTATCTTGTTTTCTGAATACAGAAAAAATATACGCCGGAGCATCCTAGAAGTTCCGCGGCGTATCAATAGATACGCCAGCGTAACTTCTTTCTGAATCTACCCCGATGTTTTTAGCTCCTCATGTAACAGACATACGCGGAGTTTGGTCTTCTCTACTCACGTAGTTTGGTGAGTTCGCGTTTTTCGGGAAGTCTCTGCGTTGGATCTGCGCCGTCCCAGGACGCCTCCGCCATTGCACCTGAAATGAAGAGTAGAAGTGATTGAGAATTGTTCCCCCAATATCAATGCTTCCAAACAATTCGGGGGGATGTTTTCATGCTGCGCCCCACATTCTCAGCCAATAGTAACTCATTCATTCTCAGGATCCCCGATAATTTGGGGGAGCCCAGGATTTAGCAGCCTCTGGAGAAGTGTTGAGGATTGCACTCACCTTGCAGAGTTGGGGAGGAAGTAAGTCGTCCCGTATCAGTCTGGCATTCGTCTGAGCGCCGGCCTATCACCAGTTCCGCTCACGTAATCTCTGCAGACAGTTTCTATTCTGTTTCATCGCTAACAAAACTGAAACTGGATTCTTCTCCCCGCCGCAGCTCCACCTCCTGATGTATGGAAACTCGAAACCTGTTTAGGGCAGAACTCCGGGTCACTAAAGAAAGAAAAAAAGAAAAACAAAGAAACATTTCCATGACAACATTCTCTTATTTGAATTTCCTTGATATTTTTTGTATTTGATGTCTCAATTTAATAATTAATTGTTTATTTGTTTTTGTTTTTTTTTGTGTTAGAGCCGGGTTATATTTTGGTGGTCCCAGACAAATCCCCTGAGGAAGCCACTTTGTCGAAACATAAATGCAGCTAATATGACTACAGAATACAGTGGCCAATATTATGCAAAACAGTGCCTTGAAAAAGTATTCATACCCCTTGAAATTTTCCACATGTTCTCATGTTACAACCAAAAATGTAAATGTATTTTATTGAGATTTTATGTGATAGACCAGGGGGGGTCTCCAAACTTTCTAAAAAAAGGGCCGGATTACTGTCCTCCAGACTTTAAGGGGGCCGGACTGTGGCCATCAAGAGAACAAAATCCCCCATCATTGGTGTGATTGGGAGGAATTCTGCCCCGTCATTGGGAGGAATTCTGCCCCATCATTGGTGTCATTGGGAGGAATTCTGCCCCGTCATTGGGAGGAATTCTGCCCCATCATTGGGAGGAATTCTGCCCCTTTATTGGGAGGAATTCTGCCCCATCATTGGGAGGAATTCTGCCCCTTTATTGGGAGGAATTCTGCCCCGTCATTGGGAGGAATTCTGCCCCATCATTGGGAGGAATTCTGCCCCTTTATTGGGAGGAATTCTGCCCCTTTATTGGGAGGAATTCTGCCCATTTATTGGGAGGAATTCTGCCCCTTTATTGGGAAGAATTCTGCCCCTTTATTGGGAAGAATTCTGCCCCATCCTTGGGAGGAATTCTGCCCCTTTATTGGGAGGAATTCTGCCCATTTATTGGGAGGAATTCTGCCCCTTTATTGGGAAGAATTCTGCCCCTTTATTGGGAGGAATTCTGCCCCATCACTGGGAGGAATTCTGCCCTATCACTGGGAGAAATTCTGCCCCATCACTGGGAGAAATTCTGCCCCATCATTGGGAGAAATTCTGCCCCATCATTGGGAGAAATTCTGCCCCATCATTGGGAGAAATTCTGCCCCATCATTGGGAGAAATTCTGCCCTATCATTGGGAGAAATTCTGCCCCATCATTGGTGGTATTGGAAGGAATTCTGCCCTATCATTGGGAGAAATTCTGCCCTATCATTGGGAGGACTTCTGCCCCATCATTGGGAGAAATTCTGCCCTATCATTGATGCTATTGGGAGGACTTCTGCCCCATCATTGGGAGGACTTCTGCCCCATCATTGGGAGAAATTCTGCCCTATCATTGCTGCTATTGGGAGGACTTCTGCCCCATCATTGGGAGGACTTCTGCCCCATCATTGGTGTTATTGGGAGGAATTCTGTCCCATCATTGGTGTTATTGGGAGGAATTTTGCCCTCCATTGGTGCCAATGAATAAAAAAGCACCCCAAGGGCCAGATAAAATCAAGCAAAGGGCCACATCTGGCCCCCGGGCCGCAGTTTGGAGACCACTGTGATAGACCAACACAAAGTGACATATACCGGTAATTGTGAAGTGGAAGGAAAATAATAAATGGTTTTCCAAATTTTGTTACAAATAAATATGTAAAAATTGTGTGTGTGTGTGTGTGTGGGGGGGGGGGGCATTTGTATTCAGCCCCCTTTACTCTGATACCCCTAACTAAAATCTAGAGGAACCAATTGCCTTCAGAAGTCACCTAATTAGTAAATAGAGCCCACCTGTGTGTCATTTATTCTCAGTATAAACACAGCTATTCCGTGAAGCCCTCAGAGCTTTGTTAGAGAACCTTAGTGAACAAACAGCATCATGAAGGCCAAGGAACGCACCAGACAGGTCAGGGATAAAGTTGTGGAGAAGTATAAAGCAGGGTTAGATTATAAAAAAAATCTCCCAAGCTTTGAAGATCTCACGGAGCTTCTGTTCAATCCATCATCCGAAAATGGAAAGAGTATGGCACAACTGCAAACCTACCAAGACACGGCCGTCCACCTAAACTGACCGGGCCGGGCAAGGAGAGCATTCATGCATTCATCAGAGAAGCAGCCAAGAGGCCCATGGTAACTCTGGAGGAGCTGCAGAGATCCACAGCTCAGGGGGGAGAATCTGTCCACAGGACAACTATTAGTGGTCTCTCCACATATCTGCCCTTTATGGAAGAGTGACAAGAAGAAAGACATTGGAGAAAGAAAGACATAAGTAGCCAGATTCAG
The DNA here is from genome assembly GCF_905171775.1 of Rana temporaria. Lineage (NCBI taxonomy): Eukaryota > Metazoa > Chordata > Amphibia > Anura > Ranidae > Rana > Rana temporaria. The sequence goes on along the minus strand of NC_053500.1, from coordinate 5,409,726 downwards.
GTACATCGGCGCATCTTTGTGCCGGCGTAGCGCATCTCAAATATGCGCCCAAGATACGACGGCGTAGGAGACTTACGTCGGTCGGATCAAGCCAAAATTCAGGCGTATCTTGTATTGCGAATTAGGCGCACAGATACGACGGCGCATCCGAGAACTTACGCAGCATATCAGAAGATACTTCGGCGTAAGTCGTACGTGAATCTGGGCCAAGAAGTCCTGTTTGCGGTTTGTGAGAAGCCAATTTTAATTTTTAAATTAACAGGAGTTTCGTTTCACTTTAAAAGATGTTCTCACTTAGGATACATTGCAGAATATACTGCAGAACAGACTATAGCTTGGTGAAGAGAAAACTAAGCCTGGAGCACCCTCTAGTGGTGAAGTTCCGTTTTGTCAGCGTGCCGGTAAAGACTTCTGGGCCAGATTCAGGAACGAGATACGACGGCGTATCTCTGAGTCCGGCCGTCATATCTATGCACCTGATTCAGAGAATCAGTTACGCATAGATTTCCCTAAGATCCGACTGGCGTAAGTGTCTTACACCGTCGTATCTTAGGCTGCATATTCACGCTGGCCGCTAGGTGGCGCTTACGTATAGTTACGCGAGGAATATGCTAATTAGGTATTTACGCCGATTCAGAAACGTACGCTCCGCCGGCGCATTTTTTTTACGTCGCTTACGTTAGGCTTTTTCCGGCGTAAAGTTACCCCTGCTATATGAGGCGTAGCTAATGTTAAGTATGGACGTCGTTCCCACGCCGAGTTTTGAAAATTTTACGTCGTTTGCGTAAGTCGTTCGCGAATAGGGCTTTGCGTTAGTTACGTTCACGTCGAAACCAATGAGGCTTTGCGGCGTAATTTTGAGCATGTGCACTGGGATTCTTTCACGAACAGCGCATGCGCCGTTCACAAAAAATGTCAAATACGCGGGGGTCAAGTGAAATTTAAATAAAACACGCCCCCAACATCCCCATTTGAATTAGGCGGGCTTACGCCGCCACACATACGTTATGCCGCCATAACTAAGGGTGCAAATTCTTTCTGCATACGGAACTTGCGCCCAAAGTTACGGCGGCGTAACGTATCGGAGATACGTTACGCACGCAGATAGATAGAGGAATCTATCTGAATCCGGGCCTTCTGGCTATAAAAACATTGGGCTAGATTCAGATAGAATGGTCTATCTATCCACCCGGCGTAACGTATCTCAGATACGTTACGCCGCCGTAATTTAGGGCGCAAGTTCTGTATTCAGAAACAACTTGCGCCCTTAGTTACGGTGGCGTAACGTATCTGTGTCTGCGTAAGCCCGCCTAATTCAAATGTGGATGATGTGGGCGTGTTTTATGTATATTAACCGTGACCCCGCGTATTTGACATTTTTTACGAACGGCACATGCGCTGTTCGTGAAAAAATCCCAGTGCGCATGCTCGAAATTCCGCCGCAAATCGTCATTGCTTTCGACGTGAACGTAAATTACGTCCAGCCCTATTCGCGAACGACTTACGCAAACGACGTAAAATTTTCAAAACTCGACGCGGGAACGCTGGCCATACTTAACATAGGATACCCCCTTATATAGCAGGGGTAACTATACGCCGAAAAAAGCCTAACGTAAACGGCCCGACATACGTTTCTAAATCGGCCTATCTAGCTCATTTGCATATTCCTTGCGTAAATATACGGAAGCGCCACCTAGCGGCCAGCGTAAATATGCAGCCTAAGATACGACGGTGTAAGACAGGTGCATAGATACGACCGGCCGGACTCAGACATACGACGGCGTATCTGGAGATACGGCGTCGTATCTTCTCTGTGAATCTACCCCATTGTGCTGAGAGCCCTCTAGTGGCGGAATTTTAGCTCTGAACAGGCGATCTTTAGAAAGTTATAGGCAGACCACTGGGATTGCAATTAGCACATTTACAGCTAAACCTTCAATGCCGCGTACACACGATCGGAATTTCCGACAAGAAAAGTTGGATGTGAGCATTTGGTCGGAAATTCCGACCGTGTGTAGGCTCCATTGGAACTTTTTCTGTCGGAATTTCCGACAGCAAAAAATTTGAGAGCTGGTTCCCAATTTTTCAGACAAGAAAAGTTTCTTGTCGGAAATTTCCGAATCGTCTGTATGCAATTCCGACGAGTAAAAAAAAACCACGCATGCTCAGAATCAATTTGACGCATGCTCGGAATCATCGAACTCAAATTTCCTCGGTTCGTTTGTAGTGTTGTACGTCGGAATTTGGTGTGACCGTGGGCCGGATTCAGAAAAGAGATAAGAAGGCGTATCTCCTGATACGCCGTCGTATCTCTGAGTCCGGCCGGTCGTATCTATGCGCATCATATCATAGAATCATAGAATCAGTTACGCATAGATATCCCTAAGATCCGACAGGTGTGTCTTACACCGTAGTATCTTAGGCTGCATTTTCTGGCTGGCCGCTAGGTGGCGCTTCCGTATTTTTACGCAAGGAATATGCAAATTAGTATTTACGCCGATTCAGAAACGAATGACCGCCCGGCGCTTTTTTTTACGTCGTTTGCGTTCGGCTTTTTCCGGCGTAAAGTTACCCCTGCTATATGAAGGGTATGTGCGGCGTATCCTATGTTAAGTATGGCCGTCGTTCCCGCGCCGAGTTTTGAAATGTTTACGTAGTTTGCGTAAGTCGTTCGCGAAAGCATGACGATTTGCCGACGTCATTTGGAGCATGCGCACTGGGATACGTCCACGGACGGCGCATGCGCCGTTCGTTAAAAACGTCAAAAACGTGGGGTCACTACTATTTTACATAGTACACGCCCCCAACCAGCCTATTTTGAATCAGGCGGGCTTACGCCGGCCCAGTTACACTGCGCCGCCGTAAGTTTCAGCGCAAGTTCTATGTGAATACACAACTTGCTGCTCAAACTTTCGGCGGCGTAGTGTATCTGAGATACTCTACGCCCGCCTAAAGATAGGCGAAGCTCTCTGAATCTGGCCCCGCGTGTATGCAAGACAAGTTTGAGTCAAAATTCCGTCGCAAAAAAAAAATCCACGGTTTTCTTGTCGGAATTTGCGATCGTGTGTACGGGGCATAAGAGTTTACACAATGGCGATAAGAGCAGACGCACTAAATCAGGGCCAAGCATTCTAAGCAAAGGTTACTGTCCTTCGGGTTTTGAGGGGCCGTATTGTGCGCAGTGGGAGCAGAAAATGTCATGGCATCCAGTAGGCGTAAAAGCAATGCCCTATATTTGGTGTCAATGAGAGGACTAGTGCCCCCTCATTGGTATCAGTGGGGAGACTAGAGCCCCATTGTTGGTGTCATTCAGGGGCGGCCCGTCCATTAAGGGAGCATGGGCTCCGCCTCCTCTCTCAAGGCCACCCCCTCTATGAAAAATGGAGCATGAATCTATCTATGGCCGCTATGTCCAGCCCCTCTTCATGCGTCCGGCCCCTTTCCGGACACCATGCACATGAATTTCAGCGGCGGGGGGCGTATTTTTAAAGCACCTGATTATAGCCGTAGGCTCTAAAGAGCTTCAAAAAAAGGTGGACTAGGAGCGCAAAGCATTGCACACAGAGTCCACACAGGTGTGTTAGAAAAACGAATTGGACGCCATCAGAAGGAGGGGAGGAGACGCATGGAGGACACAGCTCACCGCTGCAAGGTCCCACAGCCCGTCGACGTCACCCACTGCCTGACCCGCCACCAGAATGCAGGCAAGCGGGGGGGTCACAGTGGCTGCAATTGATGGCACTGTGGCAGCATTTGATGGGCACAGTGAAATTTGATGGGGCACAGTGGCGGCATTTAATGGGCACAATGGCAGCATTTGATGAGGCACAGAGACATTTGATGGGGCACAGTGGCGGCATTTCATGGGCACAGTGGCTGAATTTGATGGGCACAGTGGCTGCATTTGATGGGCACAGTGACATTTGATGTGGCACAGTGGCGGCATTTGATGGGGCACAGTGGCTGCATTTGATGGGGCATAGTGACATTTGATGGGGCACAGTGGCGGCATTTGATGGGGCACAGTGGCTGCATTTGATGGGGCATAGTGACATTTGATGGGGCACAGTGGCGCATTTGATGGGGCACAGTGGCATTTGATGGGGCACAGTGGCGGCATTTCATGGGCACAGTGGCTGCATTTGATTGGCACAGTGGCTGCATTTGATGGGCACAGTGACATTTGATGTGGCACAGTGGCGGCATTTGATGGGGCACAGTGGCTGCATTTGATGGGGCATAGTGACATTTGATGGGGCACAGTGGCGCATTTGATGGGGCACAGTGACATTTGATGGGGCACAGTGACTGCATTTAATGAAGCACAGTGACATTTGATGGGGCACAGTGGCGGCATTTGATGGGGCACAGTGACATTTGATGGGGCACAGTGGCGGCATTTGATGGGGCACAGTGGCTGCGGCTAGGGGGCGTCTAAAATTTAAATCAGGCACGTCCCCGCGCGGATCGAACAGCGCATGCGCCATCCGCAAATTTTCCCAGCGTGCATTGCTCCAAATGACGTCGCAAGGATATCATTGGTTTCGACATTAACGTAAATTACGTCCGGCCGTATTCGCGAAGGACTTACGCAAACAACGTAAAAAATTCAAAACTCGGTGCGGGGACGACGGCCATACTTAACATAGGATACGCCGCACTTACCCCTCTTATAGCAGGGGTAACTTTCCGCCGGAAAAAGCCAAACGCAAACGACGTAAAAAAAAAGCGCAGGGCGGCCGTTCGTTTCTGAATCGGCGTAAATGCTCATTTGCATATTCGATGCGTAAAAGATACGGAAGCGCCACCTAGCAGCCGGCCTGGAATTGCAGCCTAAGATCCGACGGTGTAAGTCACTTACACCTGTCGGATCTTAGGCATATCTATGCGTAACCTGATTCTATGAATCAGTCGCATAGATACGACGGCCGGACTCAGAGATACGACGGCGTATCAGCAGATACGCCGTCGTATCTTCTTTCTGAATCCGGCCCAAAGACTATATATTAACCACTTAAGGACCGCCACACGCCGATATACGTCGACAGAATGGCACGGCTGGGCACATGGACGTCTATATATGTCCTCTTTAACCACTTAAGGACCCCCTACCGACGATATACGTCGGGAGAATGGCATGGCTGGGCACATCCACGTACATGTACGTAACTCTTTAAGCCCAGCCGTGGGGTCGCGCACGCGCCATGGGTGCGTGCACGCGACCCGGTCCGAAGCTCCCGCGATCGGTCCCTGGAGCTGAAGAATGGGAAGAGCCGTGTGTAAACACACCTTCCCCGTTCTTCACTGTGGCGGCGTCATCGATCGTGTGATCCCTTTTATAGGGGGACACAATCGATGACGTCACACCTACAGCCACACCCCCCTACAGTTGTAAACACACTTCAGGTCACACATAACCCCTTCAGCGCCCCCTTGTGGTTAACTCCCAAACTGCAACTGTAATTTTCACAGTAATCAGTGCATTTTAAATGCATTTTTTGTTGTGAAAATGACAATGGTCCCAAAAATGTGTCAAAATTGTCCGATGTGTCCGCCATAATGTCGCAGTCACGAAAAAAATCGCTGATCGCCGCCATTAGTAGTAAAAAAAAAAAAAAATATTAATAAAAATGCCATACAACTATCCCCTATTTTGTAAACGGTATAAATTTTGCGCAAAAAACAACCAATAAACGCTTATTGCGATTTTTTTTTTTTACCAAAAATAGGTAGAAGAATACGTATCGGCCTAAACTGAGGAAAAAATATGTTTTTTATATCTTTTTGGGGATATTTATTATAGCAACAATTAAAAAATATAGATTTTTTTTCAAAACTGTCGCTCTATTTTTGTTTATAGCGCAAAAAATAAAAACCGCAGAGGTGATCAAATACCACCAAAAGAAAGCTCTATTTGTGGGGAAAAAAGGACGCCAATTGTGTTTGGGAGCCACGTCGCACGACCGCGCAATTGTCAGTTAAAACGACGCAGTGCCGAATCGCAAAAAGGGGCAAGGTCCTTAACCTGCAAAATGGTCCGGGGCTTAACCGGTTAAAGAAAAAAAATATTTAAAAAACGATATAGTAAAAATATGGAAAAAAATATATCCAAAAAAACGATATCTCGTTTCCTTTTCTTTTTAGTGGTTTCAGCAACAAAAAAAAAACAGTCATTGGAGCGGATGGCCTTAACAATCAGCGCTGGTTAGATTGAGAATTTCGTCTCCCCGGGCTCTCTTCCGCCTGGATTTTTGCTGCAGCGCAATAACAGGGTCATTCTAACCCAAATTGCGTGCCAGTTGAAAAGAAGGAGATTTTTTTTTCCCTTCCCCTCTTATGTAACATCTCCGCTCTTATTGGCGGAGACAGGCGCTCCGTGGCCTAAAATGTTCTCTGCTCGAGATGTATTTCTGACACAGGAACAATATGCATACGCAGGCATCTGCTGGGAAAAAAAAAAAAGTCGCCGCGTACCGTTTCCTCTGCATAGCAAATCCTAAAAATAAGAATCCTTCAGTTGGAGATGAACTCGCGGGCGGGCGGGCCAAAACATCCTGTGCCGTCTCCGGTGACGTCTCTCGTGTACAGCTCCAAATTTGTATTCATTTTTGTTTAAATGACCCGTTTAGCGATGTCAAGTGTAGCGTCTCCTCTTAACCCTTCCCAAGCTGAGAGATGCTCGGTCTGACCTTACACGAACCCGTCTGAGCATCATTAGCTGTGTTCGGGGAGGGAAAGCCCGGTCAGCAGCGTTCAGTGGTAATACACAGTGCTCTGGACAGTGGTCTAAGGAGGCCTGTAATGCTTAGTGCTCTGGACAGTGGTCTGAGGAGGCCTGTAATGCTGCACAGTGCTCTGGACAGTGGTCTGAGGAGGCCTGTAATGCTGCACAGTGCTCTGGACAGTGGTCTGAGGAGGCCTGTAATGCTGCACAGTGCTCTGGACAGTGGTCTGAGGAGGCCTGTAATGCTGCACAGTGCTCTGAGGAGGCCTGTAATGCTGCACAGTGCTCTGGACGGTGGTCTGAGGAGGCCTGTAATGCTGCACAGTGCTCTGGACGGTGGTCTGAGGAGGCCTGTAATGCTGCACAGTGCTCAGGATGGTGGTCTGAGGAGGCCTGTAATGCTGCACAGTGCTCTGTTTAAATGACCCGTTTAGCGCTGTCAAGTGTACCGTCTCCTCTTAACCCTTTCCAAGCTGAGAGATGCTCAGTCTGACCTTACATGAAAATTGATTGCAATTTTGGAGGCACATTGACCCTATTTCTATTGGTGAGATTCCCATAACAGTCAGGCCAATGTGGGAACATTTTTTAAAATTGGGCTTCAAGTCTGAGCCAAGCAAAAAAAAAAAAACTTCAGCCCTATGCAGCACCCTCCTAGAGTATAGCATGCTAGGAAAAATGTAGTTGCTCGTTTGCAGCCAGTTCAGCGGTTGTTGATTGCTTTAGCCTGCTCATTGTTTTGGCTCACTGATTATTTTACCCTGCATTCTAGAAGGGTTCTGGAATCACAGTGGCGAGGGAAGGCAGAAGGGCAGTCTGAATATTTATGGGGACCCAGCCGAATCTATGGGGAGGTGTGCCCAGTAGGTGGCTGAAGAGCCCATAAATAGTCTCAAGCTTGGGACAGGTGTTTTGAATCAGAAAAAAGTTTTATTGGCAAAAGCAAAATATCACACATGTAAACATCACAGTACAGTCCAATTCAACTTGTCGTGGTCATACACATTACAATGTCATACATTTCTGAGCAAGAAGCAGGCGAAAAGGAGGTTACAGAGGTGCTGAGCCATCAATATACACCTTCAGGTAAATGCATCTACGGTGGAACCTCGAATGCGAGTAACGCAGTTAACGAGCGTTTCGGAATACGAGCACTGTATTTCTAAAAATCGTAACTCGGTTTGTGAGTGTTGTCTCGCAAAACTAGCACGATTCAGGCTAAAGCGTTGTGCAGTACCGCGTTTGGCCTGAGGTGGGGGGGGCGCCAGAGGCGAGCCGAACATCGCCGATCTATGCCATTCGGAAATGCACAGAAAGGCCAGAGGACAACTCTGCTGACATTGGCTAATCTCGGGAACTATGTCTTTCCAAGATCAGCCTCGGTGTCCTCTGGCCTTTCCAAGGCCTTCTGGCGCCCTCCACCTCTGGCCACATGCGGTATTGCATGCCACTGAAGTCAATGCAGAACAAATTATTTTCGTTTCCATTGACTTCAACGGGAAAACTCGCTTTGATATGCGAGTACTTTAAATTACGAGCATTCTTCTGGAACTGATTATGCTCGTAATCCGAGGTTCCACTGTACATTGAAAGTGAATGTACAGGAAACACATTATTATTATTATTATACACGACTTATATAGCCCCAAACAGTTTACGCAGTGCTTTACAATGTATAGGGGGGGACAGCACAATTACAGTACAGTTCAATACAGAAGGTACTGGAGGGCCCGGCTCGTAGAGCTTACATTCTAAAGGGAGGGGGTGGTGGTGGTACAAAAAGTAATAGATACAGAGAATAATTTGATGGGGACAGTTGTTAGGTGGGTGTGGGATAGGTTTCCCTGAATAAATGAGTTTTCAGGGATCTCATAAAGGTGGACAGGGTAGGGGCTGATCGGACATACCGAGGCAGGGAGTTCCAGAGGATGGGAGAGTCTCTGGAGAAGTCCTGAGGCGAGCCTTTTCATTGTAAAAAAACAAACACTTAGGCCCGGTACACACGAGCAAACATGTACGATGAAACCGGTCCGTCGGACCGTTTTCACCGTACATGCCTGCCAGAGGGCTTCTGTACGATGGTTGTACTAACCATCGTACAGAAGTCCGCGCGTAAACAATACGCGGGGCGTGTCCGCGTCGTCGTCGCCGCGACGATGGCGGGCCTGCCATTTAAAGGCTTCCACGCATGCGTCGAAGTCATTCGACGCATGCGAGGGACGGCGGGCGCTCGGACATGTACGGTAGGTCTGTACTGACGACCGTACATGTCCGAGCGGGCAGGATTCCAGCGGACGGTTTTAAAACACGTCCAGGAATATTTGTCTGCTGGGAAAAGGCCCGGCGGGCAAAACGTTTGCTGGAATTCGGCCCGCTCGCGCCTACACACGACCGAACATGTATGCTGAAACTGGCCCGCGGACCAGTTTCAGCATACATGTTTGGTCGTGTGTACGGGGCCTTAAATGCTTGATAACCCTCCATTTAATCAATGGCCCTGTGAGCCTTCCACCTCAAAGACATTGCAAAAGTCTCAACTTAATGAACTCATTAGGGCTCAGTCCTGAAGTATCAAGCCATTGAGCCCACCGTTATTCAAATTTGGCCAGCCTGGCAACCACTATTATTATTTTTTTCCGTTCATCCCGCTGTCAGCTCTGGTCGGAGCTGCTTTACTCACTAGTTAGTATAGCGATCTCCCCGGTGGAGCTATTGTGTTCTGACACGGGAACCCCCCACCAGAACACTCCAATCAAAGCTCTCCGCCATTGGCTGAAAGCGCTGATCGGGAATCGGTCGCCTGCTCGTTTTCCAGCATGTACGTCCGACAGACCGACCTACACATGGGCCGAATGTTGGCCGTGTTCCCGGCTTTAGTCACTTTATACTAATTGACAGCTAAACAAAAAGTGAACAGTGTCCACTGTGATAGTGGGAGAGGTCCCAGCACCCATTTGACCCACAACTAATAAGAAAAAAAATGGCCCAAAAGCTGCACAAATGCGATGTTTGCCCCTGCTTTGAACCAAAAGACAGTTCTCTTTAAATGTTCAATTATGAAGGACAAAGCTTGCAGTGCAGGATGCTGCAGGGGATGCCTGTAACTTGACCTCCGGGGGAAACAATGGGCCAGCTACAGAAGCGGGGGGATATATTTTGTCATCATTTTGGCAGTTATAGTAAATCATAACTGGCCTCAGATTTAAACGGAAAGAGAGTCGTTAATCACTTTAAGCTGGACTCCAGCATAAGAAAATATTGTCTAAATACATTTGTCATGTTTTTTTTCCCCTTGGTGTGCTTAGTGTATTTTTTTCAAAATCTGTGCAGTAATGCAGTTGTGAGACTTCCTGTAATGAAGACCGCTCACTGCTGCTCTCTCTCCCTGTGCAGGATGACTGGTCTTGTCTCCACCCCACCTGCAATTTTCTACAACCAGCCTATAGTGGGTGGAGCATGCTGGGTCCCTCCCACAGCTCTCCTTTCTTTATAGACTCTTTCTATGTTTTCTGAATGTTTTTGTGAATGTTTACTGATCCATGCATGTGTAGGAACGAATTAACTTCTGTGTGCATGCGTGGAAGTGACGTCACCACGGGTCAGCCAATCGAGGTGGCCAAAGATGCCAATCCTAGAAGACAACGGGGCGAAGATGTTAGCAGGAGTGACAAGGGATATTGCGGCCATCGCAGTGGTGCTCCTTGGCTTCTTAGCCTTGTGGTTATCAAGTATCTGTTCTTATCAGTTTTCAGGAGAGAGATAGCTGGAGCCCCTTGTTGAGTGGGGGTGCCACTTAGTATTCACCTGATGTGATTAGGTGGGAACAAGAACAAGGGGAGGTTCTTTTCCTCCAGGGTTCAGCTGGTGCCTAGGGAGTGGGGTCTATCTGCCTTTGGCCTAGATAGACCATAGTGAAGCTTACCCCACCAAGTACTTGGTAGATCGGCTTTAGCTGGTCCCTAGGGAGTGGGGTCCATCTGGCTCCGGCCTAAGTAGACAATGGTGAAGCTTGTCCCACCAAGTAATTGGTAGACCATCTTCAACTTATTTGAAAGGGAGTGGGATCCACCTGGCTTCGGCCTAGGTAGACCATGGTTTAGCTTGCCCCACCATGTACTTGGTAGACAGGCTTCAGGTCATCCCTAGGGAGTGGGGTCCACCTGGCTTTGGCCTAGGTAAACCATGGTTTAGTTTGCCCCACCAAGTAACTGGTAAACCAGCTTCAGCTGGTGCCTAGGGAGTGGGGTCCATCTGGCTTTGGCATAGGTGGACCATGGTGAAGCTTGCCCCACCAAGAACTTGGTAGATCGGGTTTAGCTGATTCCTAGGGAGTGGGGTCCACCTGGCTTACGGCCTAGGTAGACCATGGTAAAGCTTGCCCCACCATGTACTTGGTAGACAGGCTTCAGCTAATCCCTGGGGAGTGGGGTCCACCTGGCTTTGGCCTAGGTAGACTATGGTGTAGCTTTCCCCACCAATTAAATGGTAGAACGGTTTCAGCTGGTGTCTAGGGAGTGGGGTTCACCTGCCTTTGGCCTAGATATACCGTACCATAGTGAAGCTTACCCCACCAAGTACTTGGTAGATCGGCTTTAGCTGGTCCCTAAGGAGTGGGGTCCACCTGGCTCCGGCCTAGGAAGACCATGGTAAAGCTTGCCCCACCAAGTACTTAGTAGACCGGCTTTAGCTGGTCCCTAGGGAGTGGGGTCAACATGGCTTTGGCCTAAGTAGACCATGGCGCAGCTTGTCCCACCAAGTACTTGGTAGACCAGCTTCAGCTAATTCGTAAGGGAGTGAGGTCCACCTGGCTTCGGCCTAGGAAGACCATGGTGTAGCTTTCCCCACCATGTCCTTGGTAGACAGGCTTCAGGTAATCTCTAGGGAGTGGGGTCCACCTGGCTTTGGTGTAGGTAGACTATGGTGTAGCTTGCCCCACCAAGTAACTGTTAAACCAGCTTCAGCTGGTGCCTAGGGCGTTGGGTTCACCTGGCTTTGGCCTAGGTGGACCATGGTGAAGTTTGCCCCACCAAGTACTTGGTAGATCGGGTTTAGCTGGTCCCTAGGGAGTGGGGTGCACCTGGCTTGGGCCTAGGTAGACAATGGTGTAGCTTGCCTCTGTCAGTGCCTTGCACCCTGGGAAGTTTAGGGTTAGAGGCTCTTCTTCTTCTTAGGTTTAGCTATTTTCTGTACCCTCTGTGGACTTTTTTGCATGCTTTGATTTCACAGGGGTCCGACAAAAGCACCGCTTCGGGGAGCGCCATATAAAAAAAACTGGTGATCTTTGGCAGGTATGTCTGCTATAATGTGCAAATATGCTATATGATGCCAAAAACCCTGAATACCGGCAGCAGACTTTAATTCCACTTGAAAACATTACCCTACTCCTCCATTAGATCACGATACGAAGTACATCGAGTGCATTCAAAGCCTGAGATTTCACTCCAGCATACAGAAAAATGGGGAATGTTTTTACGATTTCAATCACCAAGGTTACACCCAAAAAAAGACGAAAAACATTTCCAGGGACAAATTTAAAAGATGCAAAACCATCCCTAAAAACTCAGGGGGCTCGTTAGTCGCCGTGGAGCCGGCTGCATTGCAGTGGTGGAAGAGTTAAGGGTAGTTGCCAGGGCAATCGTGATCGTGCTTTCTCGACGTTCAAAGTCCTTGGCACGCAGACGCACTCATTGTCTGCTTTTGGCAGCAGCGATGGCTGCAGCTGCAGGAAGTGGCGGTCTTTGCCGGCAAGCTGCTTCCAGAAAGCTGTCATCGGCAGTCGGCGTAGAAGGGAAAATCAGTTGACCTCAGCAACAGCGCCGACTCAAATAGAGCAGCGAGCAAAAGCGCTGGAGAGAAAGAAAATATAAAAGAACGCTTTAACTAAACACTTGGAACGAATCTGAGTTCCCCTCCGTGTCACACCTGTGCTGCGTACTCCGTCTTTTACCAGTCCGCCGCCGCCGCCGCGTTCCGAAGAATGCGAAGATCCAGAAAACTCTTTCCTAACGGGCGTCGTCTACCTATAAAATACAGAGCTTGAAACCCGTATGTAGTGCCGGGACAAGGTCATCTAGAGCCCGGGGCGAACATACCAAATTGCGCCCCCCCCTCCAAAAGCACAATTTCTACCCCATGCCCCCCTCCTAGCCACAAATACCCTCCAATAATTCTTTGCACAAATCTTCCCCCCCTCCACCGTATCATCTCTTCTAGCTCAAATCCATTCCCCACCCCCAGCACCAATTCCCCCAAATTACTTTTCCTAGCACATCCCCTCCCAAAATTTGCCCCCCAAATCCCCCTCCCCCAATACAGACCCCCCCCCCCCAATTTCCTCATGGCGCCCCAGCACCTCACATGATACAACAGGTTCTATCCCTCCTCCGAGCACAAATCCCCCCAAATCACCTCACCTAGCACCCCCCCTCCCAAATTTCAACCTCCTAGAGCAATCCTTACCCCCTGTTGTCTCCCCAAATTCCCTCACCCAACACAAATTCCCTGCCACCCCTAATTTTCTCATGGGGCCCCGCACCTCACATGATACAACGGGTTCCATCCCTCCCCCCAGCACAAATCCCCCCAAATCTCCTCTACTAGCACCCTCCCCACAAATTTCAACCTCCTAGAACAATCCTTACCCCCTGTTGCCTTCCCCCCCCCCAATTTCCTCATGGCGCCCAAGCACTTCACATGGTACAACATGTCCCATCTCTCCTTCCAGCACAAATCACCTGTCCCAGTACCCCCCCCCCCCAAATTTCAACCTCCTAGAACAATCCTTACCCCCTGTTGTCCCCCCAAATTCCCTCACCCAACACAAATTCCCTGCCTCCCCCCCCCAATTTTCTCATGGGGTCCCGCACCTCACATGATACAACGGGTTCCATCCCTCCCCCCAGCACAAATCCCCCCAAATCTCCTCTACTAGCACCCTCCCCGCAAATTTCAACCTCCTAGAACAATCCTTACCCCCTGTTGCCTCCCCCCCCCCCAATTTCCTCATGGCGCCCAAGCACTTCACATGGTACAACAGGTTCCATCCCTCGATCCAGCACAAATCACCTTTCCCAGCACCCCCCCCCCAAATTTCAACCTCCTAGAACAATCCTTACCCCCTGTTGTCCCCCCAAATTCCCTGCCACCCCTAATTTTCTCATGGGCCCCCCACACCTCACATGATACAACATGTTCCATCACTCCTCCCAGCGCAAATCCCCCCAAATCACCTCACCTAGCACCCCCCCCCCCAATTTCAACCTCCTAGAACAATCCTTACCCACTGTGGTCCCCCCAAATTCCACCACCCAACACAAATCGCTCCCCACCCAATCTCCTCATGGTGCCCCTGCACCTCACATGATACAACATGTTCCATTCCTCCTCCCAGCACAAATCCCCCACCTCACCTCTCCTAGCTCCCCCCCCCTAAATTTCAACCTCCTAGAACAATCCTTACCCCCTGCCAATTATCTCATGGCGCCCAAGCACCTCACATGATACAACATGTCCCATCCCCCCTCCCAGCACAAATCCCCCCAAATCACCTCACCTAGCACCCCCCAAATTTCAACCTCATAGAATAATCCTTACCCCCTGTTGTCCCCCCAAGTTCCCCCACACAACACTAATTCCCCCCCCCCCAATCTCCTTATGGCGCCCCCACACCTCACATTATACATGTCCCATCCCCCCTCCAAGAACAAATCCCCCCTACTAGCACCCCTCCCCCCTCAAATTTCAACCTCCGACCTAGAACAATCCTTACCCCCTGTTGCCCCCACAATTTCCTCATGGCGTCCAAGTACCTCACACAATACATTTCCTATGCCTCCTCCCAGCACAAATCCCAACAAATCGCCTTTCCTCGCCCCCCCCACCCTAAATTTCCCCTCCAAGAAAAATTCCTTTCCCCCCTGTTGCCCCCCCAAATTCCCCCAATTAACACAAATTCCCCCCTCAATTTCCTCATGGCACCCCAGCACCTCACATGATACAACATACAAAATTTCCCTCCTAGAACAAACCTCACCTTCTGTTGCCCCCCCCCCCCCCCCCTATCTCCTCATGGTGCTTTGACGTGAAGCTTTCCTACATTGCATCAGGAGGGGATGTAGTGGAATTCAGAAGAGGAATTCCTCAATGTAAGGGGGAACCCTGCTGAGCATTTCTAAATATACAGGGGGGGCATTCCTGGATGCGATGCGGAACTCTGTTGTGCACTCCTGGATCTAAGGGGGAACTCTGATTGGATCTAAGGAGGTATTCTAATTGTCAGTCCTGGATGTAGGGAAGCAGGCCGATGGGCACTCCTGGATGTAAGGGGAGATTTTGATGGGCACTTCTCAATGAAAAGGGGTGTCTCTGATAGGCATTCCAGGACTTGAGGGGGAACTGTCCGGCACTCTTAGATGTAAAGGGGTGGGGGGGGGGGGGAATGTTCTGCTTGGCACTCCTGGATCAAAGAGGGAACTCTGATTGGCAATCCTGGATATCGGGAAGGAGGCTGATGGGCAATCCTGGATGTGTGGGGGAACTCTGTCTGGCACTCCTAGATGTAAGGGGGGGGGGGACTCTGCTGGACACCCCTGGGTCTAAAAGACAACTCTGATTGGACCTAAGGGGGAACTCTGATTGTATCTAAGGGGGTATTCTAATTGGCACTCCTGGATGTAAGGGGAGACTCTGATGGGCAACTTCATATCGGGAAGGAGGCTGATGGGCATTCCTGGATATGTGGGGGAACTCTGTCTGGCACTCCTAGATGTAAGGGGGAGGGGGAACTCTGTCTGGCACTCCTGGATCTAAGAGGGAACTCTGATTGGATCTAAGGGGGAACTCTGATTGGATCTAAGGGGGAACTCTGGTTGGATCTAAGGGGAAACTCTGCTGGGCACTCCTGGATGTAACGGGGGGGGGGGGACTCTGCTGGGAACTCCTGGATCTAAGAGGGAACTCTGGTTGGCAATCCTGGATGTAGGGAAGGAGGCTGATGGGCACTCCTTGGTGTGAGGCGGAACTCTGTCTGGCACTCCTGGGTCTAAAAGGCATCTCTGATTGGACCTAAAAGGGAACTCTGATTGGATCTAAGGGGGAACTCCGATTGGGATCTAAGGGGGAACTCTGCTGGGCACTCCTGGATGTAAGGGGGGGGGCCCTCCTGGATCTAAGAGGAAACTCTGATTGGATCTAAGGGGGAACTCTAATTGGATCTAAGGGGGAACTCTGATTGGATCTAAGGGGGAACTCTGCTGGGCACTCCTGAATGTAAGGGGGGGGGGGCTCTCCTCTGAACTCCTGGATCTAAGAGAGAACTCTGTCTGGCACTCCTGGTGTAGGGAAGGAGGCTGATGGGCACTCCTTGATGTGAGGGGGAACTCTGTCTGGCACTCCTGGGTCTAAAAGGCAACTCTGATTGGCTCTAAGGGGGAACTCTGATTGGATCTATGGGGGAACTCTGATTGGATCTATGGGGGAACTCTGATTGGATCTAAGGGGGAACTCTGATTGGGATCTAAGGGGGAACCCTGCTGGGCACTCCTGGATGTAAGAGGAGACTCTGATAGGCACTACCGGATATAAAAAAACAATTCGACAAATAAACATTCGTCAGATATACGAAGTGGCCCTCTTACAGAAAAGCCTGGGGGCCCCTTATATATACAGGACCCTATAACTGAGGGCCAGAACAGATATACAACAAGAGCCCCTCGGCCCCCTCATCAGTCCGCACCTAATTGTTGGATCCCTTTTAGAAATGGTTTTCCTTTCCCTTTTTCTAAGGGACATGGCCGAGCTTCCTGTTCTTGTCATCCTTCCTTCCTGCGTTTTAGATTTCTACCACAACAAAGTAAAGCAAAAAAAAAAAATAAAAAACATAAAATAGATTGTGCAGCAAAGCCGAGGGCGACGGATGGAATCCGCAGAGTGTGTTTGGTTTGGACGGCGGGGAGGTTGCGATGAAAGCTCACTTGCTGGGAAGCTCAGGAAGGAAGCCATGAATCGACTGGCCGGGACTTGGCCGGCGCTGGGGGCGCGGGGACGTGCTCTTAAAGTATCTGCAAACGCAGTCCTGAAAACGCACGCTGCGATGCAGCCAAACGCATTCACTTTAAAAAAATAAATAAACATTTTATACGCTTTTGATGTTTTATTCGGCGGTCGCATGACCGCACAGCCTCCGGGGGGGGGGGGGAAGTAGATGCAATAATGTTGCCAATGAGAATGAAAGATTAAATGTTACAATGGAGTCGAAGCCATTGGCCCAGATTCAGGTACCACTTGCGCATTATTTGCGCAGGCACAGGGCAACGATTTTGCCCTACGCCCCCGCAAATAATTTGCGCTGCCCTCGATTCACGGAGCAGAAGCTCCGTAAATTGCGAGGGCGCGCCGGCAAAATTGCCCGGCGTAAGCGCACGCAATGTAAATGATCCCGCCGGGGGCGGGAATCATTTAAATTAAGCGCGCTCCCGCGCCGAGGGTACAGCGCATGCTCCGTCGGGAAACTTTCCCGACGTGCATTGCGGCAAATGACGTCGCAAGGACGTCATTTGCTTCAAAGTGAACGTGAATGGCGTCCAGCGCCATTCACGATTCACTTACGCAAACGACGTAAAATTCGAACGTCGCGACGCGGGAACGCCGGGTATCCTTTAGCATTGGCTGCCCCTGCTTTTAGCATGGGCAGCCTTACGCTAAAGATGCCGTACACAACCGACGTAACTTGCGTACGCAGGGGGCGCGCAACATTGTGAATCGGCATAAGTATTCAATTTGCATACTATACGCTGCCCACAATGGGAGCGCCCCCTAGCGGTCAACTATGGTCAGTCAAGTTCCTCCACTGCAAACTCGCTCATCCATGTCTTTATGGACCTTGCTTTGTGCACTGGGACAAATCAGTTGGTGGAGGGGGGTTATGGTGTGGGGGGGAGGGGGGATTATGGTGTGTGGGGGGGGG